>NC_042997.1:211775341-211797841 GCF_006345805.1 Octopus sinensis | reverse complement strand
AAAGGATGAAAGGCAAAGTCAACCTCAGCGGAATATGATCTCACAACGTAATGCAGACGAAATACCGCTAAGCATTTCGCCCGGCGTGCTAACGTTTCTGCCAGCTCGCCTAAATACCACCAACCTACTTGTCATCACCTCTAACAACATCGTCTCCTTACACTGATGGAACCATCCTTCCTTCCTCTTTAACCTCCCACACTCAAGCATCATTTACTTGCAACCTAAATCTGAACTGCCTTCCTGACCAGAGACCCTTAAGACATTCTCTCCTGGGGTCATTCCAGTCTTGTTTCTTCTTTCAATAGCAAAAGACTCAATCACTACTCACATCATGAAACATCTCCCACACCAAACATAAACAGCATGCAACTCTGCCCCTCATGGTTGCTACATACACTGGGCCTCCCTGCCACTTATCTTGGTAATCACCCATCCTGACGAGAGAGCAAAGACAACTTCTTGACAACCAGAAAATTCTTCCAGCTCCAACAATAACCAACTCCCTATAAAATTTAGGTGACACCCATCATAATCATCATCATCATCATCATCATCATCGTTTGACATCTGTTTTCCGCGCTAGCACGGGTTGGATGGTTCGACCGGGGTATGGGGAGCCAGGGGCTGCTCCAGGCTTCAGTCTGATCTGGCAGTGTTTCTACAGCTTGATGCCCTTCCTAACGCCAACCACTCCACGAGTGTAGTGGGTGCTTTTTACGTGCCACCTGCACAGTATGTAGCAAATATTATTTTTTTTCTGGGGACAAAGTCCATTGTCTTATGCTCCCTTTTAAACAATAATACCAATGAAGACAGTAGTTTTGATAACAAAACTACCTGCCAAGCTTCCACTGACATTCTAGCCTTCCAACTGGAAGTATAATAATGATGATAATCTGAGAGCCCTAGACTGGCAGCATACAACCAAGCTTTGGCCACAAACCGGGTCGACCTTAGGAATGAGCAAGTGTTTGTGCTGTGCCACATCTGTAATAGAATGGTTGAAATCATGAAAAGAAATGCCCTGGACTTGCCCCAAAACTTTACAAGGTGTAGTGACATGATCAGGTAGCGAAAGTGCTACATTAGAAACTATGCAAAAAGGAGGGGACTAGAGAGAGGCAAGACACAATATGAGTACAAACCACAGAGAAGTGGAGTTGGAGACTAGCAAAATCCTCTGGGATTTCCCAAAACAAACAGATCAGCTGCTAGAGCAAAACAAACCAGACTTAGTGGTGGTGGCCTACAAGATGCACCACATGTGCTACATGTCCCATTGACGCAGAAATAGTCAAGAAGGAAGGCAAAAAAATAGTTACAACCCTCTTAAGTACGTAATAGCCCGGCTATGGAAAATGAAGAAGGTGGAGATAGTGCCAAATAATGTTGGGTCCTTGGGGACAGTATCAGAAGGTATCAAGGGGAATATAAAGGAAATCAGAATAGAGTGCCCAGTAGAACTGTTACAAATGGTTTGCCTCCTTGGCACAGCCAGAATAATCAGGAAAATGTTAGATAGTTGAAAGGAACAGATAGCATGGTGCTGTAGGCAGCAAGCCCACTATGCATTCAAGACTCCAGGAGTTACAACAAAATTTGAGATAAGAAAGATAAAAAGAATAAATAATAATAATAACAACAACAACAACAACAACAACAATAATAATAATAATAATAAACAAAAAAATCTGAAAACAGAAACAATTCCTATCATAGTAGGTGCATTAGGCATGATAAAAAAATATTCAGACAAATACATAACAAAAACACCAGGACTTACAAACACATATAACGTACAGAAAATTGCACTACTAGGCACTGCACACATCCTATGCAGAACACTTTCCATACAATAACCATCAGAGCATCACAACAAATCATAGCACATACCCAAGGCAAACAGAGCTGCACTCAGTAGTGAAGTGAAAGCACGCTATAAAAATAAAACTACTGAATAATAATAATAATAATAATAATAATAATAATAATAATAATAATAATAGCCCTGATGCAGTACCAGGCAGTGGCTCTCATGGCTTCTGATCTTAACTGATTGGAAGTGTTATCAGGTACATTGTTTTGTCTTGGTATAAAAGATGGGCTACAGCAAATATTCTGCTCAACACCACAGATTTGCTTGTCAGTTGTTGGACCTTAACCAGTTGAGCATGTCCCTTAGTGGCTGAAGATATGTGCATCACTGATCACAAGCAGAAGTAGTGGGGGAGCATCATAGCCATGTGTTGAGAGGAATTCTTAGAGGTTTAGATAATTCACCTTTGGAAACATGGGTGGTTCGTTCAACATCCTTAAACAATCCTTATTTAGGTACCTTTTGAGCATGATGGGCTACTTGACCAGAAGAAATTTCTAACTGGGCCCCACCTGCAAGGTCATGCACTGTTTATCTTGATATGAGATCACCATAGCATGCACTGCTCTTTCACTCAATAATAATAATAATAATAATAATAATAATAATAATAGCAACAATAATAATAATAAAAAGCAGCTAACCAGCTTCCATGCCAGTGGCACATAAAAGGGCACCATTCGAGTGTGATCGTTACCAGCGTCGCCTTACTGGCTAGTAGGGTGCCAAGAGCACCATCTGAGCGTGATCGTTGCCAGAGCAGCCAACTGGCTTCCGTGCCGGTGGCACGTAAAAGGGCACCGTTTGAGCGTGGTCATTACCAATGTCACCTTACTGGCACCTGTGCCGGTGGCATGTGTAAAAATATTTGAGCGAGGTCATTGCCAGAACCGTTTCACTGGCCCTCGTGCCGGTGGCATGTAAAAAGCACCCACATCACTCTTGGAGTGGTTGGCATTAGGAAGGGCATCCAGCTGTAGAAACTCTGCCAGATCAAGATTGGAGCCTAGTGCAGCCATCTGGTTCGCCAGACCCCAGTCAAACCGTCCAACCCATGCTAGCATGGAAAGCGGATGTTAAACGATGATGATGATGATCATCATCATCATCATCATCATCATTTAGCGTCCGTTTTCCATGCTAGCATGGGTTGGATGGTTCAACTGGGGTCTGTGAAGCCAGAAGGCTGCATCAGGCCCAGTCTGATCTGGCAGTGTTTCTACGGCTGGATGCCCTTCCTAACGCCAACCACTCCGTGAGTGTAGTGGGTGCTTTTTACGTGCCACCCGCACAGGTGCCAGATGGAGGTGGCAAACGGCCACGGATAGATGGTGCTTTTTACATGCCACTGGCACGGAGGCCAGTCAGGGCACTCAATAATAATAATAATAATAATAATAATAATGCTTGCCTCAGAGAAGTAAACCATGGATAAAGCAGGAACTACAGGAGCTTGAAAATAAGTTTCAAATAACTGAATTTGGAAATGATCAGACATCTGTGATGCTCTGAAAAATAAACAAGAAATTAGTTAAAAGCTGTTCTTTATTAAAATACTAGCAGTATCGCCCGGCGTTGCTCGGGTTTGTAAGGGAAATAACTATATAAGCATTTTTAGAGATGTAAAGTATAATAGCCATCTCAATATGGCTAACCACAAAGGGTGGGATTTTATGTAGCTTTTTACGTTCTGAGATTTAATAATACATTTTTAGAGAGTTACTTCCCTTATATAATAGCAAAAAGATGCATTAAAAATGGGAAAAATCGATGGTAAATTTTTTTTTAAATCATAGACTCATCGTAGACATGTGCTAATACCCAGAAGGGCTCGATATGAATCACGACTATAAGATACCCGGTTTTGGTTAAACTGCACCACAAAATGTGGGAGTAGTTAGGAATCTAAATCGTAGGAGACAGACAGCACACAACCTCTCTTTTATATATAAAGATTACTCTTTTACTCTTTTACTTGTTTCAGTCATTTGACTGCGGCCATGCTGGAGCACCTCCTTTAGTCGAGCAAATCGACCCCGGGACTTATTCTTTGTAAGTCCAGTATTTATTCTATCGGTCTCTTTTGCTAAGTGACAGGGACGTAAACACACCAGCATCGGTTGTCAAGCAATGCCAGGGGAACAAACACATACATATACATATATACGACAGGCTTCTTTCAGTTTCCGTCTACCAAATCCACTCACAAGGCATTGGTTGGCCCGGAGCTATAGCAGAAGACACTTGCCCAAGATGCTATGCAGTGGGACTGAACCCGGAACCATGTGGTTGGTTAGCAAGCTACTTACCACACAGCCACTCCTGCGCCTATTCTTTAATTTATATTAAGAACGTATATATTTGTTTTAGGAATTCCTTAATTTATTCTTTTATTCTTTTATTTGTTTCAGACATTTGGCTGTGACCATGCTGGAGCACCGTCTTTAGTCAAACAAATCGACCTTAGGACTTATTCTATCAGTCTCTTTTGCCGAACTGCTAAGTTACGGGGACATAAACAGACCAACATCAGTTGCCAAGTAATGGTGGGAGGACAAATAGGCTGGGTTGGGAAGCAAGCTTCTTTCCATATGGCCACATGTACTTGCATATTGATTAACAATAAACAAATATTTATCATAAAAAAAGGTGATCAATTAAATTACAGAGATGTACTTACATAGCAAGTGACTTGATCTGAGATCGTGTGCTGGAACGAAAACAATTGCAGCGTGGAAGATGTTTATAAGCCATTTAAGAAACACACAAAAACTGTTAGATTCACTTCAACATCTAAATTTAATTTGTCAAAATTTTTCACTGACAAAACTTCGTGCTGTCAGTTTTGTCATTGAACAGGTCGCGGTCTCAAAGCGACGAAAATATTTTGACAAATTAAATTTAAATGTTGAAGTGAATCTAACGGTTTTTGTGTGTTTCTTAAATGGCTTATAAACACCTTCCACGCTGCAACTGTGATCAATTTAATCTTATCAGTAAATCTAAAGAACCATAAAAACTGAGCCATGAAACTTAGAATCAAAATTCATCAGCTCCTAACTTTATTCTTTATGAAGAGGAAATTAGAGAGCGACTTCAACCCTAAATTACTCCAGGTGAATACAGCAGACAGCCAGGTAAAAATGGAAGGTACTTACAGATTGAGCCAGGTGAAAACTATATCTTGTGATTTAACTGATTGGGAAACTCTTTTCACTTCTGCAAAAGCACTTTCACAAGTGTCCGATGGTTTCCAGAAGAAAATGCTTAATGGTTTTCCCAAACGGTGAATATAAGGCAGGATTTCTGGTGTCAGTTCACCCTAATGAAATGGGGGAAAAAAAAAACAGATGAAATCATCATCATCAGCATCATCGTTTAACGTTCGTTTTCCATGCTAACATGGGTTGGACTGGCTGCACCAGGCTCCAGTCTGATCTGGCAGTGTTTCTACAGCTGGACGCCCTTCCTAACACCAACCACTCCGTGAGTGTAGTGGGTGCTTTTTACATGCCACCGGCACAGGTGCCAGGGGAGGAGAGTATATCCACTAATAGCTTTTTTGGTGCATTCAAAAATTACATACCCACCACCTACTTTTCCATGACAAGGTTAGGGCCTGGAATCTTCCAAACAGAAGCATGACATGTCAGTCGAAGTCACCTTTCATTTACTCCACAAATGTTTTGTCATCAATGCTGCACTTCTCCATATCATATTTCAACTTCAACGTACCATGTATACAAACTATGCCGTTTAAATCCCAGGCAATGCCGGGTATCTCTGCTAGCTGGATGTAGCTGGCAAGCAGAAGAGCTGCACCAGCTTCCAGTCTGATTTGATTTGGTTTCTGCAGTTGGATGCCCTTCCTAACACCAACCACTCTGAGAGTGTGTCCTGTGTGCTTTTAATGTGGCACTGCATGAGCCCAGTTTTGTGGCATTGGCACGGGATTCTTGCTGGCCAATCCTCGCTACCAGAGGAAACGGCCCTAACACTTCTGTTGTGAAGGGTTTCCTGAGTGCAGCAAAGCACTAGATATCTTAGTTGTTATTATTATTATTATTATTATTATTATTATTATTATTATTATATATGTATATATCGTGCTAGCACGGAAAACGGACGTTAAACGATGATGATGATATATATATATATAAACACGAGGTCTGATCACTAAGCATCTGAACTGTTGCCATAGTAATGAAGCTCAAGCACATGGAGTGAAGCTGCTTGGCACAGATTGACCTTGAACTCTGCTGAGATAGGAAGGGCATCCATCCAGTCATAGGACTAACTCAAGAACTATGACAACCCATCTAATTCACAACAACTTTGAAAGAGTGTAAAATGATGATGAAGAGGAGAAGGAGGTTGAGGGGGAGAAGGAGGCAGTGATGGTGGTGGTGGCAGTGGTGGCGGCAGCAGTGGCAGTCGCAGCAGTGATGGCCACATTGGAGGAGGAGGAAGAGGAGGAGAAGGAGTCCTAGATGAGTAGAATGAAGATGGGATTGTCACAGCTGGAACGCTCTTGATCCTTATACTTGCTTCATCAGAGCTGACATGGGGGTTAAACAACAACAATAGCAACAACAACAACCTGAGGACAAAACTGACTCAAAAAGAATGAAATTTGATGAAATTTTTTTTAAATCAACTATTATTAATTGTGTGTGTTTATTGACTCTGTAACCTGCCATTCAATAGGTGAATCCATCAACAAACAGTTGCTATGACAACTGGTATAGAAATGAACCCTTTTGTTACTAACCCGGCCAAAACCAGCTCTGGCTCTGTGGTAAAATGTCTTGTTTTTATAAGTATTGAATTAAAATCTTCCACCAAACCTTAGTCACAATTTATGTTCCTAACACTAGATTAATCATAACTAAGTTAGTTTACTAAATTCTTTGTTATATTTAAAATAATTGAAAGAAACACAGAGCATCTCAAAATAAATACAGTAACAAAAGGGTTAAATAGCAGTGAAAAAAAATCAGAAGTTGTCAAAAATTACTGAGAATGAAGTTAAAAGAAATCAAAAGGACAAAATAATTCTGTTATAGAAATGTAGAACTGTGCAAAATTCTTTGAAAATATCAAATAAAGTGTGAGAATATTTGCTATTCTTACAAATTTTTCAACTTTAGAAGCCTCGGCAAACTGTGACACTGTTTCTGGAGTTATTGGAGGAGAGAGGTAGTTAATGGGCTGCAAAAGATCACTCCATCTGATGGCCATAACAGAAGGAATACTCACTCCATTTTTCTTTGCACTAATATAAAATAAAGATTTAGAAAGAACAGGAGTTAAAATGGTAATATTTAGAAAACTAAACAAATTGGTACAAATCAATGAAATATTCTCTATGGAGAAAAAAACATATAACATATTCTCTATGGAGAAAAAAACATATAACATATTCTCTATGGAGAAAAAAACATATAACATATAAATTTGGTTAGTCTGCGACTGGCCATTTTTATTTTTATTCTGCCACACGATGACGATACGCAAAGCTAAGAATATTTTTGCTCCTTTTTTTCTTTTTTCTCCCTCTCTACTACGTTAGGACTGACAGTTTTAAATGATCTCATCGCTAACAACCTATTAGAATTTCGTTAATTCTCCCTAAATTCCGGCTGACCTGTTCGCTGTGCGCCCGCCCAACCCACCCCCACCACCAATACCGGATATCTCTCTATTCTCTCCCTTTCCCACTTCCCTCCTAGTGACATTGCTGCTTCTACTACTACAACTGCTGCTGCTGATGATGATGGTGAATATTAGTGGTTGAAATTTAACATAGGCAAAAAAAAAAAAAAAAAACCGTAATAATAATTTAACATTACTTGAAAAGGAAAAGGTAGTGGGTAGCGAACTTCTTCACTACTTCAGGGAGTGACGACCCTACCTGACACGAGTTCCGGGCTCAGCTGGCTCCGGCTGACAGTACCCAGTATGGGCCCCTATCCAGGGTTACGGAAAGGAGACAACCTTCAATGAAATCCGGAGTGGAGCCCCGAAGGCGGTCTAGTGTTCAATTCGACACTCTTCCGGCAGCTCCTGCAACCAAGCTGGTGCCAAACGTAATGCACTGCACTCCACTGGACTACATCAGCAAGGTCGAGAGAGGAAACCTGACGATTGGGCTACCCAGGACTTTCTTATCTATAGCCCAGGCCTGCGCAAAACTGGAGAGGACACTTCAGTGCTGCTGTAAAAAGCTGCAGAAACAACACGGGAGGTAACAGTTACGAGTGATAAGTCCATTCAGATTGGCCTGAAATATGGACGCTACGGGTTACCTCTGCCAGTGGGAGGGACTTCCGTGTCCTATTGGTTAGCTACTGCCCACCTCAAGCTGGGCAGCCCCCAGTTAATAAGGTGCTGACCCGCCACAAGCCGCCTGTTCCATTGGGTGCTTGGAGCTAAGAGTACGACTCGAAAAGCGGCCTGCAACCTCTGCACCAGGCAAGCAACTAAAATTCAAGAAAACACCAGTTCTGCAGTTGGCAAGCTGGAATGTCAGGACCATGTGTCCTGGAATATCTGACGACCTTCTCAGTATTGAAGACACAAGGAAAACGGCCATCATTGACCGTGAACTAAAGAGGCTCAACATAGATATTGCTGGGCTGCAGGAGACAAGACTTCCCTCAAACGGCAGACTCAAAGAGCAGGACTTCACCTTCTTTTGGCAGGGAAGAGATCCAGAAGAACCTCGTCAACATGGCGTTGGCTTTGCAGTGAGAAACTCACTACTCTCCTCAATAGAACCACCATCGGGAGGCACTGAGCGTATCCTCTCACTGCGCCTCTCGACTTCTTCTGGCTCAGTACATCTACTCAGCATCTATGCTCCCACTCTCTACAGCTCAGAGGAGACCAAGGACCAGTTCTACAAAGATCTCAACTGTGTCCTAGAAAATATACCAACGACTGAAAATATCTACCTTCTAGGGGATTTTAACGCTCGCGTGGGATCTGACCATGATTCGTGGCCCATTTGTGTTGGACACTTTGGTATTGGCAACATGAATGACAATGGTCAGAGACTACTCGAATTCTGCACATACCACAACCTGTGCATCACAAACACATTCTTTACCAGCAAGCCATCCCACAAGGCATCCTGGAGACATCCAAGATCTCACCACTGGCATCAGCTGGATCTCATCATTACACGGAGATCCTTTCTGAGTTCCACTCTATTGACCCGCAGTTACCACAGTGTGGATTGTGACACAGACCACTCACTAATTAGAAGCAGGGTGAGGATTCTCCCTAAAAAAGTCCATCGCTCCAAGAAAGTGGGCCGACCACGCATCAACACCGCCAGAACCTCGGACCCTACACTGCGAAAATGTTTTGCTGCTTCTATCAAGGTTGCCCTCAGTAGCTGCCCAACCTCCTCTGCTGAAAGTAGGTGGGACTATATCAGGGAAGCCTTGTATACGACATCATTGGATACTTTCGGCATGAGAGAAAGGCAAAACCCAGATTGGTTCAATGCTGGGCTCTCAGAGCTGGAGCCAGTTATCGAAGCAAAGCGTGCAGCTCTGGTGCAATACAAGAGTGACTCTTCTACAAAGTCACTCGAAGAACTCAGAAAGGCACGAAATAAAACCCAACTGACAGCCAGATGCTGTGCAAATAGGTATTGGCAGGAAATCTGTCAGAGTATCCAGTCAGCTGCTGACAGGGGCGACACCCGTGGGATGTATGCTGGTTTGAAGAAGGCCCTCGGTCCATCCGCAACCAAGTCAGCCCCTCTGAAATCAACTACTGGAGATCTCATCAGGATCAAGGCAAGCAAATGGATAGATGGGTGGAGCACTACCAGGATCTCTACTCACGGGAGACCACAGTGGCTGAGGCTGCAGTCGAGAGTGTCAAGATCTTGCCAGTCATGTGCGAACTTGACAGTCCGCCATCTATAGCAGAGCTCACCAAGGCTGTTGACTCCCTAGCAAGAAATAAGGCTCCGGGAAAAGACGGCATCCCCTCAGAGATCATCAAAGCCGGCAAAAACACCATCCTGCTTCGGCACCTTCATGAGCTTCTGTGTCAGTGCTGGGAAGAGGGTACAGTCCCTCAGGATATGCGGGATGCCAACATCATTACGCTCTACAAAAACAAAGGTGACCGTGGTGATTGTAACAATTACCGTGGTATATCCCTTCTAAGCACTGTTGGAAAGACCTTTGCCCGCGTTATCCTGGCCAGGCTACAACTACTTGCTTCTCGAATCTATCCGGAATCGCAGTGTGGCTTTAGAAGAAGCAGATCAACTATCGATATGATATTCTCCATACGCCAACTTCAGGAGAAGTCCAGAGAGCAGAAAATGCCATTATATATGGCCTTCATTGATCTAACAAAGGCTTTTGACTCGGTAAGCAGAACAGGCCTCTTCCTCCTGCTCCAAAAAATCGGATGTCTACCAAAGCTGCTGAGGATCATCAAGTCTTTCCATGATGACATGCAAGGCACCATACAGCACAGCGGTTCAACATCAGCCGCCTTCCAAATAAAAAATGGGGTAAAGCAAGGCTGTGTCCTCGCTCCTACATTGTTTGGCATCTTCTTCTCACTCTTGCTGTCACATGCCTTTCAGACATCAAATGATGGAGTGTTTCTGCACAGTAGAAGTGACGGGAAACTGTTCAATCTCTCGCGCCTGCGTGCCAAGACCAAAATCAGAAACGTCCTGATCAAGGAGATGTTATTTGCTGATGATGCCGCTCTGGTAACACACACAGAAGAAGCCCTCCAAAGGCTCATTAACTGTTTTGAGCAAGCATGTAACGACTTTGGCTTAGCTATCAGCCTTAAGAAGACCAACATCATGGGCCAGGCTACATCGGACATCCCAAACATACATATTGGAGACCACAGATTACAAGAGGTGGAGAAGTTTACCTATCTGGGCTCTACCATCACCTACAACCTATCCCTTGACGCTGAGCTCAATATACGCATTGGCAAGGCAGCTGCTGCGATGGCCCAACTCTCCAAACGGGCTTGGGACAACAATAAGCTGACCAAGACCACAAAAATGAAGATCTACCAGGCATGTGTACTCAGCACTCTACTGTATGGAAGCGAGACCTGGACGCTATACACACGCCAAGAGCGTCGCCTAAACATCTTTCACCTGCGCTGCCTCCGAAAAATCCTCCACATCAAATGGCAGAATCATATCCCCAACAAAGATGTCCTCAGGCAAGCAGGAATACCAAGCATGTTTGCACTCCTCACACAAAGACGTATGAGATGGCTTGGGCATGTTAGCCGTATGAAAGATGGCAGAATCCCCAAGGACATACTCTACGGAGAGCTTGCTAGGGGTACTAGGTCTGTGGGTAGACCGATCTTACGTTACAAGGATGTTTGCAAAAGGGATATGAAGGCCTGCAACATCAATATTAGCGGTTGGGAGGCAGTTGCCGGCAACCGTGGAGAATGGCGACGTACAGTAAAAGAGGGTATACAAAGGAGTGACAGAAAGAGAGAGGAGAAATGGAAAGAAAGGAAGAGACGTAAACAAGAGACCATGGCACTACAACCAGCCAGGAACAGTCTTCGCTACATTTGCGGTACCTGCCAGAGGGAGTGTTTGTCCAGGATAGGACTACACAGCCACAGCAAGAAATGTAACAGGAAATAAAATATAACAGCCGGACTAGACCTAGAAAAAAAAAAAAAAAAAAAAAATGCGCAACTCCATTGTCTCCTGAGACAGAAAGGATGCCAAAAAAAAAAAAAAAAAAAAAAACAGTACATAAATTATGTTAATGTTTGATTGCATAAATTATGTTAATAACGATTTTAATTTGTAAGAATGAGAACAAAAGCAACAAATTGCTAGAAGAAACTTGTCATCATTTGAATTGACTTCTGGTATATTGCTTGACCCAGGTCATATTTGAATTCAAGATAAAAAGGGAAATAACCAAATAGTGAAATATGGAAGGGACATAACTAAATAATGAAAGCTATTTGGTCCAGTTATATTCTACTAGTTCTGAGATTCTGCTGCCTTAATATAGATTTCCTATTTTGGCACAAGGCCAGCAATTTCGGTGCAGAGGATAGGTCTCTTAGATCAATCCCATTTTCAACTGGTTCTTATTTTATGAACCCCCCGAAAGTCAACCTTGGCAGAATTTGAACTCAGAACATAAAGATGAGAGAATGTCACTAAACCTCAGCCTTGCATTCTAACGCTGCTGCCTTAATATTGCCTTAATAATCAATCTGTAACAAGAGATGGTGACAGACTTGCACAAATTCGGCAGGGAGCTGCACTTCAACATATTCTAACACCAAACTTTGCCAATGTCAATAAAACCAATGCAAATAACAAATTGTGTGGCCCAGAAGACACAGTGTTGGGCCCACGGTCATAAGACTGAGGGTTTGAACCCAGGCGGGACCAGACACAGTGCATCGTATGCTTGAGCAAGTCACTTTATTTGAAGTTACTCCTGCCAAAAATGTGTAGTAAGCGAGTGATGGTGCAGCCATCTCCCTGAAACTGTTGCATCCTAGATATTCGACTGGGTCTGGCAGGACCACCAAGGTGCCTGTATCTGCTCAAGACTAAACAGGGACCTGAAACCATTAGCAAAAGCATGGGACATGCCAACAACACACACTTGTGAGTGGTGGCTATGGCTTTTTTCAAGGTCATAAATATATTCACATAGGCATACATGTGAATAACACACGCACACACACACACACACACATACATACATATATAAAGTATACATAAACATTTGCTTGCACACACACACACACACATATATATATGTATATATATATATATATATATATGGATGTTTAATGTCAGTGTTCATTCTCGACAGAGTATAAGTACCTTGAGAGAAAAGTTGGACCTAAAAAGCATCAGTTGTGGTGTGCAAGAGAGACGACTGCACTGGAATGGTCATGTGGTGAGAATGGATGAGGACAGCTGTGTGAAAAAGTGCCACACCCTAGCGGTTGAGGGAACCTGTGGAAGAGGTAGACCCAGGAAGACCTGGGATGAAGTGGTGAAGCACGACCTTCGAACATTAGGCCTCACCAAGGAAATGACTAGCGACCGAGACTTTTGGAAATATGCTGTGCCGAGAAGACCCGGCAAGCCAAAT
Source organism: Octopus sinensis (assembly GCF_006345805.1). Taxonomy (NCBI): domain Eukaryota; kingdom Metazoa; phylum Mollusca; class Cephalopoda; order Octopoda; family Octopodidae; genus Octopus; species Octopus sinensis. The sequence goes on along the minus strand of NC_042997.1, from coordinate 211,784,800 downwards.
GCGACCATAACCTGTGGCCTATGCCAGGAGTGTAACCAGCCCGCTTATGCGTACCTTTTCCTTCTTTGGTCACAAAACTCTACTTGTGAAGACCTGTTGAGGCAAGTGAAATCAAAATCAAAATCAAATTCAATGACTGGCATCCATGCTCGCGGGGTGCAAAGAGCACCATACGAGTGTGATCGTTGACAGAGCGGCTAACCGGCTTCCGTACCAGTGGCAGATAAAAGGGCACCATTTGAGTATGATCATTACCAGCGTCGCCTTACAGGCTCTTGTGTCAGTGCTAGTAGGGTACCAAGAGCACCATCCGAGCATGATCGTTGCCAGAGCAGCCAACTGGCTTCCATACCCATGGCACGTAAAAGGGCACCACTCGAGCGTGATCGTTACCAAAGTCGCTTCACTGGCACCTGTGCCGGTGGCACGTGTAAAAAGATTCGAGCGAGGTCATTGCCAGTACTGCCTGACTGGCCCCCATGCTGGTGGCATGTAAAAAGCACCCACTATACTCTCAGAGTGGTTGGAGTTAGGAAGGGCATCCAGCTGTAGAAACTCTGCCAGATCAAGATTGGAGCCTGGTGCAGCCATCTGGTTCGCCAGACCTCAGTCAAAATCGTCCAACCCATGCTAGCATGGAAAGCAGACGTTGAACGATGATGCTGATGATGATGATGATGATGATGAATGTACATTTAAACACAAAGAGGCAAGCCCTTAAACAGGTTGCCTAACATACTAGAAAGAACAGTCAAAAAGTCCAAACCACAGTTAAGAGCAATTTCGAAGTGAATGAAAAATAAAAATATTTACCATGTATATAAATGTGTGTGTGTGTGTGTGTGAGTGTTAGTGCACAGATATATACATTATTGGGGTTGAAAAGACAGCAGTAAAATAAAGACCTGAAGATTTCCAATCATAAATCTATGGAGCAAGAAATTACATACAATTTTTTCGCAGCGTCTCCCGTCAGGAAAGTGAATAATGATGTCCCTCTCTTCTCCTTCGCTGCTCTTGAAAAGTTTTTCAACTCTAAAAATTGAAGATTGAAAAAACAAAAAAAAAAAAAGTAAAAGATATTAAAGAATTGACAGTAAATCTTCTTCATTTAAGAATATTTAAACAGTTTAAAACCATTTGCTGATTCTAAGAGAATTTACCTAATCTAGCCTCTTCTCTTCCCTATCTTCCTTACTCATTATTCCGCAACCCATTTCCCATCTCTCACCCTCCCATGCACTCTTGCAACCGCTACCTACCACATGTCTACTTACCTCATACCTTAAGGGTCCAACCTGACACCTCACCACCCCTATTTTTAGCTCTCTTTCCAGCACAATTCCTAGACATTCCCACCCACTCTTCTACGATGTCACTAGCCATGTACCTCCTCTACAGCAAGAACCCTATTCTGTTCTGACCCCTCTTCACACACTTTAACCCCTCATCTCATACCATAAAGCTGCCTTACTCTCTACTGTTGCCCCTCTCAGTTAAAAGAGATCTTAGTCCTGCTTATTACCTGGTGACCTCACTAGTGCTGGTGCCATGAAGAAGAGCACTCAGTCCATTCTGTAAAGTGGCTGTCATTTGGAAAGGCATCCAGCCATAGAAATGATGCCAAAGCAGGTATTGCAGCATGATGTAGTCTTCAGATCTGTCAGATCATCCAATCAATGCCACAATGGAAGAAGACAGATTTTCAACGATGATGACAGTAATGACATCATCATCCTTATCATTTGACTTTAATTTTATCAACTTAAAAGAGAACGCTGACAAAATTAATATAATTGAGGAAAAAATAAAATTAATTAAAATTTCTCTCACTGTCAGAAGAGGGACTTAGTTATGTTCCCTTACATTCAGTATTTGGGGGACATTCTGGTGGCCAGCAGATATATCAATACTGGGGGCTAGATATCTTGACTGGGCTTGTTTTTTAAATGAAAATGGAGGTGCTCCAGCATGGTCTTTGTTATAATGAGCACAACTAATTAAAGAATGAAACCAGTATTAAAAAAATAATCATCAACCACTAATTACTGAACTTCAGGATTTTTAGGGCATCCAGCTGTAGAAACTCTGCCAGATCAAGATTGGAGCCTGGTGCAGCCATCTGGTTCGCCAGCCCTCAGTCAAAATCGTCCAATCCATGCTAGCATGAAAAGCGGATGTTAAACGATGATGATGATGATGATGATGATGATGTTGATAAAGGAATTTTAAACTCAGGCTTATTTTTAAAGGAAATTATTTACTTCATTCATTCATTTAGTTAGTTAGTTAGTTAATTTTTGGCTCAAAAGCAAATAGCAAGGCCATGTAGGGGACATGGAGTTAAGTACAGGGTGGTGTTCATGTAAAGAGTTCAGGCCACTTGAGGTCAAGGAGGACTTTGAACAAAGCGGTCGTCGGCATCTTCACCATCTCGTCTGGCAGCTTGTTCCACGGATCCGCAACCCGGACGGAGAAAGCTCCTCTCCTTCGATTGAGATGAAATCGTCGCAGGTAGAGCTTTTCGGAATGACCCCGCAGCCGACGCTCTGGAGCAGGAGTGAAGAACAGCTCTTTCGAGAGGTTACACTTTCCGCTTATGATGTTGTGAGCGAGAATGAGATCACCACGGCGGCGGTGTTTTTCTATAAATACTGTTGAGATGAGAATCACGACACCCCCTTGTGAGAAATAGACTGGACCGAGTGATTATAAATAGTAGCAGTCAGAGTGAAGTTGGTGTGTTAGTTTGAGTTCACAGTGAAGTCTGAAGGTGTCGGTTGGTTAGTTCGTTTGGAATAGTAATTGTTGGTTCTTGAAGAGATTGTTGGATCGTTACATTGTTATTACGGCTGCTTCATTATCTTGTTTACTGTTACAACACTGGTACAGTGTATCTAAACCATCCGTCACAATATCATGGTGTTGTCACGACATTAGGGAAAGAGGATATGTCGAATACTCATAAAAATATTTAGAGACCCACAATCTTTAGATTCTCCTAAAATACTGAAATACTAACGAACTCTATCATCGTTGAAAATCTGTCTTCTTCCATTGTGGCATTGGTTGGATGATCTGAAGACTACCTCATGCTGCAATACCTGCTTTGGCATCATTCCTATGGCTGGATGCCTTTCCAAATGCCTGCCACTTTACAGAATGAACCGGGTGCTCTTCTTCATGGCACCAGCACTAGTGAGGTCACCAGATAATAAGCAAGACTAAGATCTCGTTTAACTGAGAGGGCCAACAGTAGAGAGTAAGGCAGTTTTATGGTATGAGATGAGGGATTAAAGTGTGTGAAGAGGGGTCAGAACAAGATAGATTATGGAATATAACAACAACAACAACAAGAGCAGTACCTTACCCTCAGAATCTTCAGAAAACAATCCAAGAAGGCAATGGGATGTAATGTTAGCTATACTCTGAAACTGGCCGCTTAGAAGACTGGGTATGTCTGCTTCTTTCAGGTGGACGGTTTCATTAAAATGGTGTCTGAAACATAAACAGCAAAGATAATGGTCAAATATAAATATCAAACGTATTTATTAAATAAAATCCAGGTGAAGAAACGTTGCCGGATCAGATTGGATCCTGGTGTGGCCTCTTGGCTTGCCGGTCCACAGTCAAACCGTCCAACCCATGCCAGCATGGAAAACGGACGTTAAACAATGATGATGATGATGATGATGATGATGATGAGTGGTGGTGGTGGTGGTGGTGATGGTATATATCTGTTTCTTTATCGCCCACAAGGGGCTAAACATAGAGGGGACAAACAAGGACAGACAAATGGATTAAGTCGATTACATCGACCCCAGTGCGTAACTGGTACTTAATTTATCGACCCCGAAAGGATGAAAGGCAAAGTCGACCTCGGCGGAATTTGAACTCAGAACGCAACGACAGACGCAATGCTGCTAAGCATTTCGCCCGGTGTGCTAACGTTTCTGTCAGCTCGCCGCCGATATATACCGTGATGGTATATATCAATTAGCTATTTCTTATTAATAGATTCTTTATTCGTTACAAGTTGATGATTGTTGACTGGTTTTATCATCAACGATCCAAACCTTTAGGTTCTCCTATTTTATATTGTATTAATTAATTAAAACCTATTTTGCTTTCTACTCAATTATATATCTATTAACTAATTAATTCCCCTGAATAGTTTGCATTCACAAGGATTATCGTGGTAGCCCTGTTTAATACCACCCTGTCCCCCTGGCTGCCTTCAGCTCTGGGTAGTATAGGATCCTCCACCCCACAATAAATACTATGGCCTCACTTTTTGCAGTTCACTTTATAAAATACATTAATATTTTCTCAAAGTAGTTAGACAAGACCTTCTGCTTCCATTTCCCACCCATATTCAACCTGCAGATGTTGGGGTATCAGCCACATCACCCTCACCAACCCAGTCGAGAGGCCCAGCACAGAACCAAGGTATTACCTTCTATCTTTGTTAACTTTTAAAGAGAAAAGGGACTTCCTGTCTACATCGGAGTGAAATAACGAACCCTACTTCTAAATTATGAATTAAAATAACTTTTATCTTAAAATTTGGACTTTTCAAAATCTTACTATTCCAGAAAGTGAGTTTTTTTTCAAAAATTTGAAACATTATGAAAAGGCAACACTTACAAATACAAGAAAGCCATGATGTCTGTTGCATGGAGAGCTCCTGTGTAATTGATAGCAGTCTTTGAGGTTGATAGGCCCTGTTTCTGACCAAATAGTTGCAGGGTAGGTGTGTGAAGAATATGTTGCTTCTCACAGACATCTGTCCAGTCAAAGCAGTTAAAACGAGCAACCGAAAGATGCGGGTATAATGAACCATATTTTTGCTTCCATTCCAGAAAATGTTGTAAAAGTGCTGAGTATACAGGGTTATCTGTTGAGAAAAGGGTATTATGATTTGTGTCTGAAATTGTCTTAGATTTTAGCCAAACATTTACAATAATTCCTTGACCAAAATATTTCTGATAGAGAATTAACCCTTTCGTTACTGCATTTCTGTTGAGATGCTCTGTGTTTCTTTCAATTAATTTAAAATATAACAAAGAATTTAGTAAAATAACTTAGTTATTATTCAGCTAGTGTTAGGAACATAAATTGCGACTAAGGTTTGGTGGAAGATTTTAATTCAGAACTTATGAAAACAAGACAGTTGTACTCAGAGCCAGAGGCGGTTTCAACCAGGTTGGTATCAAAAGGGTTAAGAATTGTTTCTCTATTATATATTTTAACCCTTCTATTATAATATTTCTGTTGAGATGCTCTCTGTTTCTTTCAATTAATTTTAAATATAAACAAAGAATTTAGTAAAATAACTTGGTTATCATTAAGCTAGTGTTAGGAACATAAATTGCGACTAAGGTTTGGTGGAAGATTTTAATTCAGAACTTATGAAAACAAGACATTTGTACTCAGAGCCAGAGGCGGTTTCAGTTGGGTTGGTAACAAAAGGTTAAGATATGTGAAATAGAAGCAACAGATCTTAATATCAGGATCTTTATACAGAGCTGTCAATACAGGTGGAATAAATCCAACCATTTTTCAGTATCCAGCCTCAAAGAAGACATTGATTTTTTCCATTCAATGAGATCATTTGGCAGCAATTAAATATTGATTGCTGACACAAATATGATGACAGGAGTATGGATATCAAGAAAGAGTTTAGGAAGAGTTTGGAGTATTAGTCTTGTGGGAAGTCTTCATTTACATATATCTATATATTCTTCATATTGATTGTGACTTCAAAATTCCAGCCAGTTAAGCCATCACCAGACTTCAATGCATCAGAGTTAATCCTGGATTTAGATAGTCTTGACTTAAAAAGCTTCATCGGGGAGGTGGGCTTGGATGGAGTGGTAATTAGGTTTTCAGTGAGGATTGTCATGGAAGGTTGTTTTGGAGACTGATCTACTGATTAAATTTGGGGTTATGTTATTGTTTAGAATTTTTTCATTTATGTAGAATTTTGCAAGCATGTGTGTGTGTCCCTTTCGTTTGGTGGGGACAGTATGTGTCAGTACTCTTGTCTTTGTTTTTGTTCTATTGGTTTTAATCCTTTCATTTGACAATGTAAAGGTCAAAGGTACAAAGGTCAGCATTTGTAATTGGGCATACTCTTTTACTCTTTTACTTGTTTCAGTCATTTGACTGCGGCCATGCTGGAGCACCGCCTTTAGTCGAGCAAATCGACCCCAGGACTTATTCTTTGTAAGCCCAGTACTTATTCTATCGGTCTCTTTTGCCGAACCGCTAAGTGACGGAGACGTAAACACACCAGCATCGGTTGTCAAGCAAGGCTAGGGAGACAAACACAGACACACAAACATACACACACACACGTATATATATATATACATATATACGACAGGCTTCTTTCAGTTTCCGTCAACCAAATCCACTCACAAGGCATTGGTCGGCCCGGGGCTATAGCAGAAGACACTTGCCCAAGATGCCACGCAGTGGGACTGAACCCGGAACCATGTGGTTGGTAGCAAGCTACTTACCACCCAGCCACTCCTGGGCCTCATCTTGCTTGTGTTTTGGTTTTCACTTGGTTTCCATGGTTCGATGTCCTTCCTAGCAGCATCCACCCTACAGGGTGCAGTGTGCATTTCTTTGGATCATGGCATCAATGCTAGAGAGTTAGCTATGCTCTTCACATGACTTAAGGAACATTAGAACCTCATATCTCTCTCTCTGCTTATGCATCATCATCATCATCATCACCATAATCATTCAATATCTGTTTTCCATACTGGAATAGGTTATCATCATCATCATCATCATCGTTTAACGTCCGTTCTCTATGCTAGCATGGGTTGGATGGTTCGACCGGGGATCTGGGAAGCCAGAAGGCTGCACCAGGCTCTAGTCTTATCTGGCAATGTTTCTACAGCTGGATGCCCTTCCTAATGCCAACCACTCCGTGAGTGTAGTGGGTGCTTTTTACGTGCCACCTGCACGTAAATATATATATATATATGTGTGTATATATATATATATATATATATATATATATATATATATATATATATATATATATATATACATATATATATATATATATATATATATATATATATATATATATATATATATAATATACATATATATATATATATATATATATATATATATATATATATATATATATATATATATATAATACATATATATATATATATATATATATATATATATATATAAAACACCATTCAAGCATGGATGATGCCAGTTCTGCTTGACTGGCCTCCATGCCAGTGGCGTGTAAAATGCACCTATTATACTCTCAGAGTGGTTGGCATTAGAAAGGGCATCCAGCTGTAGAAACTTTGCTAAATCCGATTGGAGCCTGGTGCAGCCTCCTGACTTGCCAGTCCTCAGTCAAACTGTCCAACCTATGCCAGTATAGAAAGCAGACGTTACACGATGACGATGATGATACACACACACACTTGCCCAAATCCTTTTGAGAACATCAAAACAAATGATAAAAAACTTTTTATATGACCAGCGTCATAACATGCCTGACTGATGACCCTCACCTTCCAAATACAAACAGGAAATACCCTAAATAACAACAAAGTACAAGTTGACCAGCTAAAACAAACCACCTGTCTATATTCTTTTGTGAACTCCTAAAAAATCTCTTTAAAAATATGTTGACATGCCCATAGGCGCAGGAGTGGCTGTGTGGTAAATAGCTTGCTTACCAGCCACATGGTTCCGGGTTCAGTCCCACAGCATGGCATCTTGGGCAAGTGTCTTCTGCTATAGCCCTGGGCCGACCAATGCCTTGTGAGTGGATTTGGTAGACAGAAACTGAAAGAAGCCTGTCGTATATATGTATATATATGCGTGTGTGTGTTTGTGTGTCTGTGTTTGTGCCCCTAGCATTGCTTGACGACCGATGCTGGTGTGTTTACGTCACCGTCACTTAGCGGTTCGGCAAAAAGAGACCGATAGAATAAGTACTGGGCTTAGAAAAAAGAATAAGTCCCAGGGTCGATTTGCTCGACTAAAGGCGGTGCTCCAGCATGGCCGCAGTCAAATGACTGAAACAAGTAAAAGAGTAAAAGAGTGTATCCTACCCCCCCCCCCGGTCAATCTAGGTGAGAAATACTACAGGATGCAGGTGTGTGTGTGTGTGTGTGTGTGTGTGTGTGTGTGTGATCATTGAGGAAGACTGTCCACGGCCTGATGCTGTTCCTTTCACCAACTTCCACCTGTTTTCAAGAGAAAGGTAAGACTCCCTCATGGCCAAACAGATTTTTTCAAGGAAGACAGTTGCAATGCAGTACTCTTTCCTGCCATATAGGAACTACAATCCAAAACGTAAGGCAAGTTCCTCCACTACCAAACTTGACCAAGCAGCACTGTTCTCATGGACCAAGTTCTTCCCAGAACTTCCAAATACCAACACAATTCCAGCTGCAGCAATTCGACTGATTCAAATGAATTTGCAGCATTCGGACTTCCATACAGACTTCTTCTCCTTCTTCTTTCCTCCTCCTCCTCCTCCTCCTCTTCTCCTTCTTCTTTCCTTTCTTCTTCTTCTTCTTCTTCTTCTTCTTCTTCTTCTTCTTCTTCTTCTTCTTCTTCTTCTTCTTCTTCTTCTTCTTCCTCTTCTTCTTCTTCTTCTGGTGCTGCTGCTGCTGCTACCACCACCACCACCACCACACCCACTACTACTACTACTACTACGACAGAACAAAACTCTAACATGATAACAACGGTAATGATTTTGAAGACCAACCCCCCCCCCCCACAAATGCCGGATATTGTTGCTGCCATAATGAGATGCAGACGAAAAACACTTACATGGCAAATAGAAGATGACCAACGTCAGCTGAGATGATTGTTCCAGATCTGCAAATGATTGGTCTGTGAGGGTGGTCACTATATTGTCATATTCCACATCTCTGTTACTGTACACAACATTGGACACTTCGTCGTCATTGATAGAATCTGCAAAGAAATTAAAACTGATCGATCAGATTTTGTTATCAACAGAAGATCAATAAGTGAGTAGATTGTAGAATGGTAAATGGTTGGAACTGTTAGCAAAATACTTTGTGGCATTTTGTCTGTCTTTAAATTCTGAGTTCAAACTCTGCTGAGGTCGACTTTGCTTTACATCCTTTTGGAGTCAATAAATTCGAGCGTGATCGTTACCAACGTCGCCTTACTGGCACCTGTGCCGGTGTCATGTGTAAAAAGATTCGAGCGAGGTCATTGCCAATACCGCCTGACTGGCCCCTGTGCTGTGGCACATAAAAGGGCACCATTCGAGTGTGATAATTATCAATGTCGCCTTACTGGCACCTGTGCCGGTGTCATGTGTAAAAAGATTCGAGCGAGGTCATTGCCAATACCTATTTCTTTATTACCCACAAGGGGCTAAAACAGAGGGGACAAACAAGGACAGACATAGGTATT
>NC_042997.1:211752841-211770341 GCF_006345805.1 Octopus sinensis | reverse complement strand
TTAGCGTGAAAAAATGTTTCCGAAAGTCATGGGAGCTGTGCTGTTTTCTGACTTTGTAAATATGTCCACGGGTGTTAGATGGGTGGAGTTTGAAAAGGAGCTCAGAGTTATTGTTTGTACATTCCTACAAGCATTCATAACCTTGTTACCACTGTTAAAACAACACCGTTATACAGCGGGAGGTATCTTCGTCGCCATTGATATGTCCCACAATATGACAACATATTTTGCCATCTCTGTGTGACTGGCCTGAATGGTGTACTCTCTCTTTTTACTTGTTTCAGTCATTTGACTGCGGCCATGCTGGAGCACCACCTTTAGTCGAGCAAATCGACCCCAGGACTTATTCTTTGTAAGCCCAGTACTTATTCTATCGGTCTCTTTTTGCTGAACCGCTAAGTGACGGGGACGTAAACACACCAGCATCGGTTGTCAAGCAATGCTAGGGGGACAAACACAGACACACAAACATATACACACACACATATATACATATACATATATACGACAAGCTTCTTTCAGTTTCCGTCTACCAAATCCACTCACAAGGCATTGGTCGGCCCAAGGCTATAGCAGAAGACACTTGCCCAAGATGCCACGCAGTGGGACTGAACCCGAAACCATGTGGTTGGTTAGCAAGCTACTTACCACACAGCCACTCCTGTGCCTGTACCTAGCTGACTGACACTACTTACTGGGTCTGTCCACTGTTTAACAGTAGTGGACCAGCCCATTTCTAACCTGGGAGCGTCTGCCACAACTGTTTAAAATATAACGACAGACATGGCTCGATAAATATGCTGAAATGCTAAAGATCAAGAAACAGATTCTAGAAAATATCTGACTAAACATCTCAGAGGTGATGGCAACATCATCATCATCATCATCGTTTAACGTCCGTTCTCCATGCTAGCATGGGTTGGACGGTTCGACCGGGGATCTGGGAAGCCAGAAGGCTGCACCAGGCTCCAGTCTTATCTGGCAATGTTTCTACAGCTGGATGCCCTTCCTAACGCCAACCACTCCGTGAGTGTAGTGGGTGCTTTTTACGTGCCACCTGCACAGGTGCCAGGCGAGGCTGGCAACGGCCACGGTCGGATTGGTGTATTTTATGTGCCACCGTCACGGAAGCCAGTTGTGGCGGGGCTGGCATCGGCCACGAGTCAGATAGTGCTTTTTACGTACCACCAGACCAGGGATCCTGGCTGGTTCAATTCGATTTCGATTTCGATTTCGCTTGCCCCAACATGTCTTCGCAAGCAAAGGGGGTTGGCATGGGTGCCTGTCGTACGGTTGGATTGGTGTATTTTACGTGCCACCGGCACGGAAGCCAGTGGAGGCGGCGCTGGCATCGGCCACCCATATTACAACTCAAAATATGGTTCCATATAATTCCTTTTTTGTTTTTCTAGAAAATCTTTGGTCGTTATTTCAACAGGTTGGAATCAATCTCTGAAAGAAGATTAACCCCAATTAATTACAACAACAACAACAACAACATTAAGTTTAAAGATACACACAAGCAAATTCTTCTAATGCCTCTTGTTCTTCAATTAAGGGTTCTTGTTTGACTACGGAACCGGCTACGTATCTTTGGAGGAAATTCATCAAAGACACTTTAGAAAAAGATGTCTCCATGAAAGTTTTTCCATTCTGTAAAAAAAAAAAAAAAAAGAAATAGAATCTATTTTAATATCCACATTTATCATAAAAATGCAACATTTATTTTTGAAGGAAATAAAATAAATCTTCATTTTCTCTTGAGTTCTTGGTAACTTTAAAAAAGGGGTACAACGGGATGGCTGTGGGGTAAGAATTTGCCTCCCGACCGCATGATTCCAGGTTCAGTCCCACTGCATGACACTAAATGATGATGATGATGATGTTAAATTATGAAGGTGGTGGTGGTGGTGGTGGTGGTGGTACGAGGAGACAATAAAAAGACTATAGTAATACAAGGCGGCGAGCTAGCAGAAACGTTAGCGCGCCGGGCGAAATGCTTAGCGGTACTACGTTCTGGGTTCAAATTCCGCCAAGGTCGACTTTGCCTTTCATCCTTTCGGGGTCGATTAAATAAGTACCAGTTATGCACTGGGGTCGATATAATTGACTTAATCCGTTTGTCTGTCCTTGTTTATCCCCTCTGTGTTTAGCCCCTTGTGGGTAGTAAAGAAATAGGTATTTCGTCTGACGTTACGTTCTGAGTTCAAATTCCGCCATGGTAGATTTTGCCTTTCATCCTTTCGGGGTCGATAAATACAGTACCAGTTTCGCACTGGGGGTCGATGTAATCGACTTAATCCGTTTGTCTGTCCTTGTTTGTCCCCTCTATGTTTAGCCCCTTGTGGGCAATAAAGAAATATATAGTAATACAGGTTAGTAAGGTCTCAGGTTTCCTTAACATGGTCCCACTTATAAAGCACTGGTGTTGGTGCCACATAAAAAGCATCCAGTACATTCTGTAAAGTGGCTGGTGTTAAGAAGAACAATGGAACTGGATGTCTATCTTGACCTTGCCAACTCCTGTCAAACCATCCAACCCATGCCAGCATGGAAAAACAGACGTTAAACAATGATGATGATGTACCTGCTACTTTCACTTTTGCTCTTGAGCTACAATGGAGGTGCAATTGTGAGCTGGGCCCAGAATATTGCTTCTTGCTAAATGACAAACCTTTGGCAATTTCCCAGGTACAAAGCAGCCAAATAGAGAGCTGTCATGTGCTGCTCAATCTGCTAGAAATAGCAGTTCAAAGCCCTAAAATCCTACCCAACAGGTTTAGAAAAGAAAGGACACATTGGACAAAGACAGGATGGTCATGGCTGGAGTATCATTTGATTCTAAACCTGTCTTCTCAGTGATCACCTGAGCCTAAACATCAAACAGCAAATAACGACTGTATATGATGTGAGTAATCATTTATAAAAACCAAATATTAAATTAGGGTCCAGGCATGGTGAGGAGTTTGCTTTCCAAGCACAGGGTTTTGGGTTCAATCTCATTGCACAGCACCTGGGACAAGTATCTTCTATTTTGGTCATCGGCTGACAAAAGATTTGTGAGATAAATTGGTACACAGAAACTGGATGATGCTTAGTGGGTGTGTGTGTGTGTGTGTGTGTGTACATGTCAGTGTATATCTGTGTGGTTATATTTATGCTCCTTTGAGCATTACTCAGCCACAGGCAAGGACACCGCTGCCACTCTCCTATCAACAGGTCTGCCACTTTGAAAACTTGGGAAATATGAAGAGATCCCTTACTTAAAAAACAAAGTAAGGGTTAGTGATAGGAAAAGCATCCAGTTGTAAAAAAATGCTTCAATGACATGTATTCATCTAACTCATGCCAGCATGAAAAATCAAATGTAAAAACAACAAAACAAAGTGGGTTAGTGTCAATGCCTGAAATCAGTAAAAGAATTGGTTGGAGAGCCATAGAAAGTCTGCAGGAATGGGCAATAATGTGGCAAAATCAATTCCTGGTTCCTTTTCTTTTTTTAATCCCCATTTTTCTTGTCCTTCTTTCATCGGTTTTTCCATGACTTTTCATTTGTATATCAAGAAAGACAATGTCCAATACATTGTAACGCTTTGCTCCTTCCATATTTCTTTGATAACATTGTTTGCGAATGTTTCTTGTGCCATTAAAGCGACATATACTCTGACCCAAGCAAGAAGACACTGACTTCAAATAAGCACTCAGACCATAATGGACCTGTCCAACCCACATCAATATGAAAAGTGGACTTAAAGTGGTGATGGTGGTGGTGGTGGTGGTGGTGGTGGTTATGATGATGAGTGGTGGTGGTGGTGGAGGAGGAAGAGGAGGAGGTGCCGCTGGTGATGATGAGTGGTGGTGGTGGTGGTAGTAGTGATGATGATGATGATGATGATGATGATGATGATGGTGGTGGTGGTGGTGGGTGGTGGTGGTGGTGGTGGTGGTGGTGGTGGTGATGATGATGATGATGATGATGGTGATAATGATGGTGATGATGATGCAATAAATGAATTTTTCTTAAATAAGTCAAAAGGGGTCAAAACAGCTATTGTATATCAATGGTACTTACCTGCCCAGCAAAAGAAATGGCTGCAGAAGGGGTCTTTTTTGTATAGTAGAGGTAACTGTTCAGATTTTTGGAATCCCTAAAAACACAGAAACAACTGGTTAAAGAAAAAACATATGAAGCAGAGGTTCTGGGTCTCAGACCACATTCCTCCCCTTGCATTTGTAAATTCCTATAATTCTTTAATCTCTCTCACTCTTTTTACTCTTTTACTTGTTTCAGTCATTTGACTGCGGCCATGCTGGAGCACCGCCTTTAGTCGAGCAACTCGACCCAGGGACTTATTCTTTTTGTAAGCCCAGTACTTATTCTATCGGTCTCTTTTGCCGAACCGCTAAGTAACGGGGACATAAACACACCAGCATCGGTTGTCAAGCAATGCTAGGGGGACAAACACAGACACATAAACACACACACACATATATACATATATACATATATACGACGGGCTTCTTTTCAGTTTCCATCTACCAAATCCACTCACAAGGCTTTGGTTGGCCCGAGGCTATAGTAGAAGACACTTGCCCAATGTGCCACGCAGTGGGACTGAACCCGGAACCATGTGGTTGGTAAACAAGCTACTTACCACACAGCCACTCCTATTTTGTTTTTCTTTGACATTATATCTTCTACACTGATAATTAATTATTGAAACAATTTATGAAACTAATAATTTTTATTTAAGAAACCACAAAAGCTGTAAAATGTTGGAGTGAATCGAACGGCTTTTATGTTTTTCTTAAATGGCTTACAAACACCTTCCACGCTGCAATTGTTTTCGTTCCAGCACACGATTTCAGATCAGGTCACTTGCTATGCAAGTACATCTCCGTAATTATTTTTATTGATTACAATCAAATGGGAAAAAGAAATTCTTATTTCAATGTATCTTAAAACTTCCGTTTGATTTAATGTTAGGAAGTCTTATTTGGGCTGTGAAAGAAAGATTTGGGTTTTGTGGTTTTCATAACAAACAAAGTGGAATGATGCCAAAACACAAGCATTCTGTGAGCCAATGATATCACTCTCTCAGCACCAAATAAAAAGTGTAATCTACACAAGTCCACCTAGAGAGTGCTCTTCAGAGACTATTCCTGCAGTAAAAGGTTTTACCATATCCAAATTATGATGATTGATATTCACGTTGATCGTTTCCAGTTCTACATCAATTGACCCCATCTTCCAGCTTCACACTAATCACTCCTACCAGCTCTTCTAAAGTGTGAACAGCCATGTGGCCCCTCTACAGCAAAAAGTATGTGATTGCTCTAGCCCCTTAACTCATAATTTAGCCCTTCATCTCCTAGCAGTATAAAGCTGCCTCTCTCAAATTCATAGTCTTGTAAGATCCATGACACACTCACCAGTAGACAACAGCAAGAGGTTGGCATTAGGTGGGGCATCTAACTGCAGAAACCATACGGTTGGAATATTATGTAAACCTTGGACCCACTGGATCCTATCAAACCATCCAGTTCATGCCAGCTAAACGAGGACCAATCATCATCATCGTTCGACCGTGGTCGAGACAATGGAATTTACTATGTTACGCCAGACTTCACGGTCCATCATAGCATTACGGAGGTCCCATTGCTGGATGCCTGTATCCCTGGAGATTACATCAGGGTAGGAGAATGTGCACCCTCTGGCATCGCGAGCAGATGACTTCCAGAGGAGAAGAGTAGGAATTACCTCTTTTTCAGCTCTACAACAATGTCCAGCAAACTGAACTCTTCCACCTTTCACAAGAGATGACACAGGTGGTAATTTCCTATATATTTGTACTTTGGTTGGATGACGCTTCCACGATATGTTTTGAGCTCTCATAAGTAGGCGAGTGTAAGTTCCATCCAATCACCTTCCTCATCAACCAGTATAATAACAATCTTTATATATAAAAGTCAAGTTGTGTGTCTGTCTCCTACGATTTAGATTCCTAACTACTCCCACATTTTGCGGTGCAGTTTAACCAAGTTTAACCGGTGCAGTATCTTATAGTCGTGATTCATATTGAGCCCTTCTGGGTATTAGCGCGCATCTACGATGAGTCTACGATTTAAAAAAAAATTTACCATCATTTTTTTCCATTTTAATGCATTTTTTCGCTATTATATAAGGGAAGTAACTCTCTAAAAATGTCTACGATGAGTCAACGATTTTTAAAAAAATTTACCATCATTTTTTTTCCATTTTTAATGCATTTTTTTGCTATTTTTTGGCTATAACTTTCTAAAAATGCTTATATAGTTATTTCCCTTACAAACCCAAGCAACGCCGGGTGATACTGCTAGTTAAATACATAATGGTTATAGGAACCATACTTTCACCTCCAACACAGAATTTCCCAACAAAAGGAGTAATACTCACATGTCGACTAAAATAACAGCCACAACCCCTAAATACGTTGTCACCACCGATTCTGCGACATTCTCCACGTCGGCTTTATTTTCTTTTGAATGGAATAAATAGAGGCAATTTGAAACATTACATGGGATGCTGGATCCATTTTCTGGGAGATAATACTACAGAAGAAAGAGAAATAAGTCAAGGAATTATGTTAACCATTTTAATAAATAAAGGAACCAAGTCATTTATGAAAACGAAATTCATTTTTTTTTTTATAAATTATATGTTAGAAAACAACACATAATATATAGGAAGAATTTTAAGAACAATTTTGATATATTGGATATTGTCTACATGGTAAAAAACAACAACCTCCAAAGCAGACTGAGTGCAGATATGAATAGCATATGGGAGCCGGTATTAAGGAAAATATTAGATTTATAAGCCCTAAAATTCACTCCATATGGCATAGTGGTTAAGAGCACAGGCTACTAACTGCAAGTTTCCGAGTTCAATTCTAGACAGTGACCTGAATAATAATAACATTGAAAACTACCTTAAGAATGAAAACCCAGGTTCGAAATTTCCCCCAAAACACCTGATGAAGGCTGGAGGGTATATCAGCCAAAACGTTGTGTTAACAACAAACAAGATGAGGACAAATATCCATCAAATGTAAATAATGTACATAATTCCTCATCTTTTAAATACAGAACTGTATTAAAAACAAAATGTTTGTATATTTTAAACAACATTTTCAGGGACTTCTTTTCATGAGGTTTCATTTTAGTCTTTGGTTGGCAACATTCTTGATGGGAAATTGTATGTTAAAATAGATTTTGTTGTGTCTTGGGAGGGTCATTATGCCAATAATATACACATGCAAAGGTTTTATTTCACTTCCTTTATTATTATTAGTCAATAGGTTAACCATTTAACCAATTAAATAATTGATTATTTGATTAATCATTCAGTCAATCAATCAATCAGCTGGATTGATCAGCAGAGACCTTCATCATCCCTGTTCAGGGTTTAATCCCTAACCCCTCACTACTCCAGCTTCACACAAATGAAGTGGTAGGATGAGGGTGCGGCTTTATAGAAAAACGTCTTAAACAACAATTACCATTGGTGGAAGAAAGTAGAATGGAGTCTCAAGTGCACTCCAGATGAGTCAAGTTAGGAGAGTCAAGTCAAGTGAGTCAAGATTATTCTAAGTGAGCCAAGTCAAATGTACTTTAGCTGAGTCAAGTATACTCTGAGTTAAGCCAAGGAGGGGAATCAAGGCAAGTACATTCCAGCTGAGTCAAGTACATTATATGTGAATCAAGCTAAGTGGTACCCTAGGTGAGTCACTTGTACTGGGAGTCAAGTGCACTCTAGGTAAGTCAAGTGTATTCTAGGTGAGTCAAGTCAATATTTTGATGCCAAGTGATGTTTCAGTAGTGTCCTAATTAAGATTATTTGAAAAGGCATGAACATCACAACACCTTATCTCTCCTAAGACACTCGGACAGGCATCTTGAGAAATCAAAGGGAAACTACGTGAGTTCGTGCTTAGACATTACGGTAGAATAAGAATATAGAAAAGGGGTTTTAGTTTAAGCCTAGAATAGAGCAGGAACAGTCTTACTACAAAAGATGAAAGGAATTAATGAAGCCTGAAAAGGTGGGAAGAAATGGTAAGATGATGCTGATGACTTTTTCAAAGACTAAAGACAACATCTAAAAGTGGAATATCATAAATATGCTTTATAAAAAGACAATGAATCCAAGATTCCAAGAAAATACTTTTTCTTTCATAGAAAGACATCTCAGATCCAGAATTTTGAGCTCCTTATTCAAAATGGTCAAACCATATTTCCCTTTGCAGAGATAATGCCAAGATTTATCTAAATATCATAAATATTAGGTACAGGTGAGGTTAAGAAGCTTTCTTCCCAACCACATGGTTCCAGGTTCAGTCCCACTGCATTGCACTCATGGGCAGACGTCTTCTGCAATAGCCCCAGACCTTCTGAGTGGATTTGGTCGATAGAAAATTAAAGAAGTCCATAGGGGTGGGGTGGATGGGAGTGTCTTTGTCTTGACATTGTAATCAAGAATCTATAAAACTATGATTATCTAAACAAACTGAAATGTTTGCCACTTAGAAACTAATTTCTGAAATTCAGAGACAAAACAGAACCTTTAAAGGATCATGTATCAAGGGGTTATTCATTTTGGCTGAAAGGTACTTCTGCCCCCAGGACTCAAATTTCCCTTCACTTTAGCATCAGACATTGAACTATACATCCTATAAATCAATGTCGTTGCCCTGTAAACATTAATTAATCAAGCCACAGCCTGATTAATATACCTTAATCTTCGAGTAGACTTTATTCACTTTTGCATTGTCTGTGTCTCAGACAAATTGCCCTTATTACTCCTTCTAAAGTTGCCCTACTGAAATTCCTCCATATTTACCCTTTACTCACTTGTTAACAATATCAATTTGTCCCAAACTCTCTATCCCTCCACACTTCACTCTAAGAAGACCTGGGAGGTTGGTGGCAGCATCCCGTCCTCCGCAGATTAAATTATGAAGAAAAAAACTAAATACTTCACACCTGTTTTCAACATGGATCCAACATTCATTTAACACAATCTCATCATCATTTAGCGTCCGCTTTCCATGCTAGCAAGGTTTGGACGGTTCAACTGGGGTCTGTGAAGCCAGAAGGCTGCATCAGGCCCAGTCTGATCTGGCAATGTTTCTATGGCTGGATGCCCTTCCTAATGCCAACCACTCCGTGAGTGTAGTAGGTGCTTTTTACATGCCACCTGCACAGGTGCCAGATGGAGCTGGCAAACGGCCACGGACAGATGGAGCTTTTTACATGCCACCAGGACGGGGGCCAGGCGAGGCTGGCAATGGCCCTCTACATTAAAATTGTCAGACAGTGTCCCAGACATTACTATTCCTTCTAAAGTTACCCTCCTGAAATTCTCCCATATTTCATTTAGACAATACTGAAACGAACTCTTACAGTCACCCATAAATCATCCAAACAGCTGAAGTAGTTAATTAGGCACTTATTGTGTACAGTGCTCAGGTGCAAAACAACTTGAGGGAAAAGTCTAGAAGAAGGAACAGAAACCAACCAAATAAGTGAAGAAAGACAACAAAGAGAGCTGAGATGTACAGGCTTAAAAAACGAACATTAAAAGAGATATAAAGAGGAAAGGATGGATGGGCATGTCAGGAGTGGTGTTGGGGAATTTTAAAAAGTATGGAGGTATCTGAAGCACTGACTCACTTGTTATGTACTAAACTAAACTGTTGCTTCTCTCTCTCTCTCTCTCTCTCTCCTCATCACACACTCACACACACACTCTCTCACACACACACTCTCTCACATACACTCTCTCTCACACACTCTCACACACACACATGAACGCACTTTCTCCCTTACGGTCACATAACAAAAGACATTTCAACGGCTTTTGCGAAACATTCATCACGCCATACTTACATATTTGGGTCCATTGACGAGTTTGATGGCTGAGGCAAGGGAAGTGAATGAAATGTTCCCACGATAGAGGACAGTGGGACAAACGCCAAAGGGTTCCGTATCAGAGCTGTCTTTGCACAGGAAAAACCATATCATTGTGCTGTTATCTTTTGGATGTTGTCTACAAAAACAAAACAAATGTTATTATGAAGTTTTTATAAATGTATAAAGTATTTAAGCTTCACTGGATGTGCAATGTCAGTGTGCATGGACATCAGAGTGTAAGCATCTTGAGAGAAAAGTTTGGCATTAGAGGCATTAGATGTGGTGTGCAAGAGAGATGACTGCACTGGTATGGTCATGTGTTGTGTACGGATGAGGACGGCCGTGTAAAGAAGAGCCGATCTCTAACTGTGGAGGGAACCTGTGGAAGAGGTAGACCCAGGAAGACATGAGACAAAGTGGTGAAGCATGACACTTGAACTTTAGGCCTCACAGAGGCAATGACCAGTGATCAGTGCCTCACAGAGGCAGTGACCAGTGACCGAGAGCTTTGGCAATATGTTGTGCTTGAGAAGACCTGGCAAGCCAAGTGAAATCATAGCCATGGCTGATGCTGGTGTCACATAACTGGCACCCGTATAGGTGGCACACAAAAAAAGCACCTTCACAGACGCAAAGTGGCTGAGCTCCTTTTGAGTGTTGGAGGCAATGACCAAGACCTTTGGCATTATGTCTTGCTTGAGAAGAAGAGTCACCGAACCATGCAAAATCACAATCATGGCAGATACCGATATCACACAAATGGCACTTTCTCCCCATTCCTCACCCTCTTGTACTATCTTATATCCCTCCCCACGCCTACACACTCAATAAGACTATAAAAAGAGTCAAATTTTCCCCAAGAACTTAGTTCAATTTGAAAACTCCACTAGAATGGACGAAAGCGCTAATATATGATATATGATGTATAAAGACATGTAATATGCAAATAAATATCTGTAAATATAAAACCATCCAGATTTCTGAGCACCTCATTTCTTCTAATATATAATACCTGTACATCATCTCCAAACCTTCTAATATATATATATATATATATATATATATATATATATATAGCGGTTCGGCTATATATATATAGCGGTTCACTTAGCGGTTCGGCAAAAGAGACCGATAGAATAAGTACTGGGCTTACAAAAATAAGTCCTGGGGTCGATTTGCTCGACTAAAGGCGGTGCTCCAGCATGGCCGCAGTCAAATGACTGAAACAAGTAAAAGAGTAAAAAGAGTAAAAGAGTATATATATATATATATATATATATATATGAGTGTGCACGAATGTTCTCACATAAAATAATTGAGGATTTAGCTGAATTATGGTGAATGCAAATTCTTGCAAAAATCCAGGGCCAATGCAAGGGAGATAACAAGATATTTTTACAGGTCACCTTCCCTGATCTGTTATCTACATACTACTAAAACACTGTGGTTGCTTACTTGCTTGTGTGCATGCTTGTCTGTAATTTAATACATCTAAAGTGATGCATAATGGAAAAATACTCACACAGTAAGGTACCCCTGAAATGTGAATACAAACAGAATGAAACAAGTTTTGTGTAAACCAGACCATGGATTACTGAGATATGCAGTTTTGGGGATTTGTTTCCACAAATTTAAGCAGTGAAACCTGGAGCTATTGCCCTTTACTGCGAACATCTTTATAAATAGCCAAACCAGCACATAATGGGAAAATACTCTGAAAGTAAGGTACCATTGAAATGTGAATATGAACGGAATAAAACAAATTTCGTGTAAATCAGTCCATGGGTTCCTGAGATATGTGGTTTCTCAGGTAACTTGAACTATTGGTGACCCAACAGGTCATTGATAGTCTAATCTATTTTAAAACCTCTTATAGCCTTGTGTAACCTCATATATTTCCCTCCAAAAATGGAGATGAATACCAACATTCCCAAGTGAACCACTTGAATAATTGTATAGACCTTTTCTACACAAAACCATTGGTTGCCTTGTTAATCCACAACTAAAGCATCTTTATCCACCAATATTGTGTTAAGCACTCATTCTCACTGTTTAATATTAGCATGTACACACACACACACACATATTAAATCATGTTTATATCATCATCATCATCATCATCATCATCGTTTAACGTCCGCTTTCCATGCTAGCATGGGTTGGATGAATGACTGAGGGCTGGCGAACCAGATGGCTGCACCAGGCTTCAATCCTAATCTGACAGAGTTTCTACAGCTGGATGCCCTTCCTAATGCCAACCACTCTGAGAGTGTAGTGGGTGCCTTTTACGTGCCACCAGCATGGGGGCCAGTCAGGCGGTACTGGCAATGATCTCGCTCGAATCTTTTTACACATGCCACCGGCACAGGTGCCAGTAAGGCAACGTTGGTAACAATCATGCTCAAATGGTGCCCTTTTATATCATCATCATCATCATCATCATCGTTTAACGTCCGTTTTCCGCGCTAGCACGGGTTGGACGGTTCGACCGGGGTCTGGGAAACCAGGGGCTGCTCCAGGCTCCAGTCTGATCTGGCAGAGTTTCTACGGCTGGATGCCCTTCCTAATGCCAACCACTCCACGAGTGTAGTGGGTGCTTTTTACGTGCCACCTGCACAGGTGCCAGGGGGGGGGTCCGGCATCTGCCATGATCGGTTGGAGCTTTTAACGTGCCAGCGGCACGGAAGCCAGCCATGGCGGTGCTGGCAACGTTCGGATGGTGCTTTTTATGTGCCACCAGCACAGAAGCCAGTCGATAAAGCCTATGACATGGAATCAACTGGTGATATAACTGGTGACTATCACTTCACAAGTATCTGAAACAGTCTGTGCAAACTGTGGTATACACGTCTGCCTGTTTATGATGAGAGCCTAACTTTCTAAGCCTCAATAATTGTTGTTCACAAAACCCTTTCTGGTCGCGTTAAATATTCAACAGTCTCTGTTGTTTTCAGTTTACAATAAAATTATTAAAACTGAATACTTACTCCAAATCTGAAATTGTTCGTTGGGTGGTGGTCAGCATAAACTGGATTTCCTGCTTGTAAATATAAGCCAGTTCCAAAAGTACTCTGTGGACTGGTAAATAAATAAACGGACTCAAAGAATGGAAAAACAGAAGTAAAATATGGAAATTAGAGATAGAATGGCAGGGTGGTGCCTGTCTTAGAATGCATTGAGCTGTTCTTGACCATATTCTGAGTGAAATACATTCCTAAGGGATTTCAACCCTGGAAATAATCGAGATTTTGCAGAATTCAAATGAGTGGAACAACAGTTGAGATGGGAGCAGCTTTATGTTAAGAGGTGAAAGGTTAAAGTGTAAGAAAAGGGTCCAGAATAGAAGAGGTTTGTTGCTGAAGAGGAACAACATGGCTGTTGATGGTTTAGAAGGGAGAATTGGAGGGATTGGAGGGAGATGGAAATTGATAAAGATATTAGGGACAAGGTGTGTGGGTAGAGCCCGAAGAGAATAGAAATGAGTGGTGGGGACAGGAAAACAAGGATGGGGGCAGAGGGGTAAGGAGACAGACAGACAGACAGACAAACAGACAGATAGACAGACAGACAGACAGATAGATAGATAGATAGATAGAGTGAGAGAGAGAAATAGAAACTATGGTATGTGACAGAGTGCAGTAACAAGTAATGTAAAGAGATATTGGATTAACCTTGAACCAGAAAATGGCTTTAAAATCTTTAGCCTTTAAAGCAGTCATATCCTAATTGTTTTATGCTCCAGCTAGCTAGATCTGGCATGTCACACCTGCCCTACAATATCATTCTAAGAATAAACAATCAGAAAAACATGGGACAAGGTGGTAAAGCATGATCTTTGAACTTTCAGCCTCCCAGAGGCAATGACAAGTGACTGAGACCTTTGATGATATGCAGGGTTTGAGAAGACCCTTCAAGCCAAGCGAAATCATTGTCATGACTGATGTTGGTGCCAGTGGCATGTAAAAGGCACCTTTTGAATGTTGGGCCTCACAAAGGTAAATTGGTTGATGCCAGTGGCTCATGAAAAGCTCCTTTTGAGTGTTGGGCCTCACAGAGGCAATGATTGAGACCTTTGGCATTATGCAGCACTTGAGAAGAACACCCACCAAGCCAAGTAAAATCGCAGTTGTGACAGATACTGGTGTCACACAAATGGCACCTGTGCCAGTGACATGTAAAAGCACCCATTACACTCTTACAGTGGTTGGCGTTAAGAAGGGCATCCATCTGTAGAAACTATGCCAAATAAGGCTGGGGTCTGGTGCATCCTTCCAGTTTGCCAGCCCTAGTCAAACCATCCAACCCATGCCAGTATGGACAACGGATATTAAATGATGATGATCATCAAAATCTTAAAATACCAAATAATGTAAGAATAATTCAACAGAATTTGTCCGAAAAATATAAACATTAATGGGTTAAATACTTAAAAGAGAATTGGTTCTACCAAAAGCACCCCAGTGTCAGACGGTGCTGTTAGACTAGGTATTGGATAAAGTCTACTAAAGTTGCAACAATCCTTTCAACATGCTTCCATACACTTTTCTATTCATCTAGTTTCACTCATAACTCTTGAATCTCTGACACAAAAGCAGAAAGTATTTGCTAAAACTGCCTCAAAACAACATCAAACCTATTGTGATGAGAAATTGGTCACCCAAAAACCATACCAGTAATTAACTGGTGTTTTATTTTAGCGGTTATGGGAGGATATAAGATTAAAACTAAAGTTCAAAAGGAAGCATAATAAATGTAATTTAATTATATTTCTTAATATCACGTGATCACGTGACCAACCAGACCATCAGATGTTGTTACACATCGCTGGTCACAATGCGTTTGCATTGTTTTAGCCTTCGAATGACGCCACCCCGGTGGCTAAGCGAGCAGGCCAACAGAAGAAAGAGTGAGAGAAACAGTGGTGAAGGTGTACAGCAGGGATCACCACCCCCTGCCGGAGCCTCGTGGAGCTTTTAAGTGTTTTCGCTCAATAAACACACACAATGCCCGGTCTGGGAATCGAAACCGCGATCCTACAACCATGAATCTGCTCCCCTAACCACTGGGCCATTGCACCTCCACATTTCTTAATATAGACATAAAATAATATAAATGGTGGTTCCATGTAAAAAAAGCATCCAGTGCACTCTGTAAAGTGGTTGGTGTCAGGAAGGGCATCCGGCTGTAGAAACTGTGCTGAAACAGACTATGGAGCAGGTACAGCTCTTGGCCTTGCCAGCATCTGTCAAACCATCGAACCCATGCCAGCATAGAAAACAAACGTTAAATGATGATGACGATGATCATCATCATTGTCATCATCATTTTCATCATCATGATGAAGAATATAATTTAGAGAGAAACATGATAAACGTCTGAGATATGAGAACAATAATTGCAAATTACAAATTCCGTTCATTTCAATTAATTTTGAAGAATGTTGGAACTTACCATTTGTTCCAATGGCAAATAAATAGCCAAAGATGACGTTTTTAAATCCTTGAAGTTGCGCCACCACTTCAAGACGTTCTATTCGAGTGTAAATTATTTCAAAATCGTCTAAAAGTGGAATTCTGAAACAATAAAGAATTGGTTTATTAAAACTTATCAGAATATGATGACATATTTGAGGAAGACAAAGAGGGTTACTTTTGAATGTTACTTTCACATCCCTAAACCTGTAACCCCAACATTCACCTTACTATAATCCACACTATGTCCCCAAATATTTGCATATCCTTCAACTGGGTTTGAACTTAAGAAACTATTTTCCTTTATGCACACTCATTCCAAACTTTAAAATCTAAATCCTAACGAGTCTGCAAGATATCCAGAGCAATGAGCAGGTGACCTGATGGCACCTGTCTTTGCGCTAGATATAATGGACCAGTCACTTCTCTGGGACTTTTCTGCCCTTTTAACAGGTTTTTTTTAACCCTGCTAATAGCCCTTCTCCACCACACCCACACACCCCACAAAAAAACAAGGTGAGGTGGAGGTAGGTCAGCTTAGGTGATGGTTCCTTTTTAAAGTACCAAGCCAGAAAATGGTCTCAAGAAAACCATTTTTTGTCTTTCCTCATCATGCTTTTGCTAATTTTCTGTAACAGATGTTTCTAAGAATCTCCAGAAGATTGTATTCCCAACAATGATTATCAACTACCAAACGTGGCTGATGCCAGCGCTGCACCATCCAAATGTGACCGATGCCAGCGCCGCCTTGACTGGCTTCTGTGCCAGTGGCACGTAAAAAGCACCAACCAATCATGGCCGTTGCCAGCCTCTCCTGGCACCTGTGCCAGTGGCATGTAAAAAGCACCATCCGAACATAGCCAATGCCAGTGCCGCCTTGACTGGCTTCTGTGCCGGTGGCATGTAAAAAGCACCAACCGATCGTGGCTGTTGCCAGCGCCACCTTGACTGGCTTCTGTGCCGGTGGCATGTAAAAAGCACCATCCGAACGTGGCTGTTGCCAGTGCCGCCTTGACTGGCTTCTGTGCCGGTGGCATGTAAAAAGCACCATCCGAACGTGGCTGTTGCCAGTGCCGCCTTGACTGGCTTCTGTGCCGGTGGCATGTAAAAAGCACCAACCGATCGTGGCCGTTTGCCAGCTTCGTCTGGCACGTAAAAAGCACCCACTACACTCACAGAGTAGTTGGCGTTAGGAAGGGCATCCAGCTGTAGAAACACTGCCAGATCAGACTGGAGCCTGGTGCAGCCTCCTGGCTTCCCAGACCCCAGTCGAACCGTCCAACCCATGCTAGCATGGAAAGCAGACGTAAAACGATGATGATGATGATGATGATGAATGTATTCTCACATTCCCAGACCCCACCATACTCCAATATATTCCCATACACACATTCTGCAAAGTATTCCCTTCCCTAATTATCCACTCGAATTCCATTCCTTCCCTAATGACAAACAAACCATTTTGAACAATTCTTCTGTCGGACAATTACTAAGATGATGCCATGATTAAACTTAGAAGCAGCAGAAACCTGATTCTCACTTCCAATTATAAATCTGAAAGATTCCAAATGATTCCGTCTCTACATTGGTCAATTTTCTTTCATCTTATTTTAGCAAGAGATCCTAAAAGAGATTCTTCAAAATTGAGTATAGCATTTTACCATTTCCCATGATAGAACTACAGAGATTGTCTGACTGAAGAAGAATCTTTGATGTTGCTACCGTTCAATAATCTGCCAAGATATTATTCAAACCATGCAGTGTCACTGCTTCTCGCTTGAACAAATTAACCTCATCTTAAATGTATGATTATTAAAATGTTATTAATGTGAGTATATGAAGGTAGGTAGGTAAGTGTTTATGTATGTATGTGTGTATGTATGTTATGTATGTATGTATATATGTATGTATGTATGTATATATGTATGTATGTATGTGTGTGTATGTACATGTATGTGTGTGTGTATGTATGTATGTATGTATGTATGTATGTATGTATGTATATGTGTGTATGTATGAATGTATGTATGTATGTGTGTATGTATGTATGTATGTATGTATTATGTATGTATGTA
>NC_042997.1:211740341-211745341 GCF_006345805.1 Octopus sinensis | reverse complement strand
CACACACACACATGTACGCATGGCATATATCGTATGTCTATGTGTATATTGGTATTCTCTTATTCTTCTACTTGTTTCAGTCATTTGACTGCAGCCATGCTGGAGCACCACTTTTAGTTGAACAAACTGACCCCAGGACTTATTCTTTGTAAGCCTAGTACTTATTCTATCGGTCGCTTTTGCTGAGCTGCTAAGTTACAGGGACATAAATAAAAGAAGTTCCAGACACCCAGCTGAATACTTGACGGACACTGACTTTGCTGACGACATCGCTCTTATCAGTGATTCTCTCTCCAATGCCCAGTCTCTTTTACAATCTCTCGAACAAGCCTCAAATTGTGTAGGTCTTTACCTCAATGAGTCCAAGACTGAATATGTAAACAAGTGCCTGTCCAACAGTGATTGCATCATCCATACTCTCAACAATGCGCCCTTAAATATGGTTTCTGATTACAAATATCTTGGGTCATACATATCATCTGGAAAAGACTTTCTAACTAGAAAGGGTATGGCCTGGTCAGCCTGTAATGACATGCATAAGATCTGGTCATCAAATCTAAGTAGAGATTTCAAACTTAAAATCTTCAAAGCCAGTCGAACCAATCCTACTATATGGCTCAGAAACCTGGACGTTATCAAAGAAGCTTGAGAGGCGGTTGGATGGAACCTACACTCGCCTCCTTATGAGAGCTCAGAATCTCTCGTGGAGGTGTCATCCAACCAAAGTACAACTATATGGGAAACTACTACCTGTGTCATCTCTTGTGAAAGGTAGGAGAGTCCAGTTTGCTGGACATTGTTGTAGAGCTGAAAACGAGGCAATTTCTACTCTTCTCCTCTGGAAGCCATCTACTCGCAATACCAGAGGGTGCACACTCTCCTAACCTGATGTAATCTCCAGGGATACAGGCATCCAGCAACAGGACCTCCGTAATGCCATGATGGACCGTGAAGTCTGGCGTAGCATGGTAAATTCCATTGTCTCGACCACGGTTGAACAATGATGATGATGATGAAATACAGGTTGTCAAGTGATGATGGGGTGTGGGGGACAAACACAGACACACAAGCACGCACACACACACACACACACACACATATATATATATATATACACGACAGGCTTCTTTCAGTTTCCATCTACCAAATCCACTCACAGGGCTTTGGTTGGCCTGAGGCTATAGCAGAAGACACTTGCCGAAGGTGCCTCCATGCTAGTGGAGTGCTAAGAGTACCATCGGAGTGTGATCGTTGCCAGAGCAGCTAACTGGCTTACATGCTGGTGGCATGTAAAAAGCACCATTTGAGCGTGATTGTTACCAGTGTTGCCTTACTGGCATGTGAAGAAACACCATTTGAGCATGGCCATTGCCAGTACCGCTTGACTGGCTCTCGTGCCAGTGGCACATAAAAGCACCCACTACACTCTCGGAGTGGTTGGCGTTAGGAAGGGCATCCAGTTGTAGAAACTCTGCCAGATCAGATTGGAAGAAACAGTGAGCATAGAAAAAACATCAAATTCAAGTCAGCAACTTTAAATATGGCACCATACCTCCAAACATTTGATCATATATAAATATCAGCATGGTTCTTAAACATATAAAAATATACATATACAAAAAAACACAGAAGGTAAAAAATATT
The DNA here is from genome assembly GCF_006345805.1 of Octopus sinensis. Lineage (NCBI taxonomy): Eukaryota > Metazoa > Mollusca > Cephalopoda > Octopoda > Octopodidae > Octopus > Octopus sinensis. The sequence continues at coordinate 211,743,697 of NC_042997.1, read as the reverse complement.
TATGCGAATAAAAATACAAATATATAGAACGGCTTATCAAAAAGGTAAATACAATTGACTAAAAATTCTAAATAAACTAAAATAAAATAAAATATGAATTGACTAAAAAAATTTTTACTCCCCTCACTCAAAAGAGTACGTCCAAAAAGTTCAATTCGTAAAACCATGGTAAGTTAGAGTCCAGGAGCAAAAAGAGTTCCACAAAATTACGTCAAACATACCTGTGACCATTTCAGCAGTTCAATTGCTGTGGTTTGATTATAGTTAAAGGGCATCTCGGCAATAACCCCCTCATCAGGATGAACAAGAAACTCAAACAAAACCAAAAAAATGTTTGGAGATAAGAGTGTTATATATAAAGTCATAGACTCGAATTTGATGTCTGTTTTATGATCGATGTTTCTTTATTTCTGTCTCAATTACATTTGAGATCCTTCGTTTTTGCAGTCCTATAAACCCTTTTTGCAGTTCCATAAAAAGAGACAAAAATGATTTCTTATTGTGGAGTGGCTGTGTGGTAAGTAGCTTGCTTACCAACCACATGGTTCTGGGTTCAGTCCCACTGCGTGGCATCTTGGGCAAGTGTCTTCTGCTATAGCCCCGGGCCGACCAATGCCTTGTGAGTGGATTTGGTAGACGGAAACTGAAAGAAGCCTGTCGTATATATGTATATATATATGTATGTGTGTGTGTGTTTGTGTGTCTGTGTTTGTCTCCCTAGCATTGCTTGACAACCGATGCTGGTGTGTTTACGTCCCCGTCACTTAGCGGAACGGCAAAAAGAGACCGATAGAATAAGTACTGGGCTTACAAAGAATAAGTCCCGGGGTCGAGTTGCTCGACTAAAGGTGGTGCTCCAGCATGGCCGCAGTCAAATGACTGAAACAAGTAAAAGAGTAAAAAGAGTATATATAGACACACGATTGTCATAGACACAAAATCCAGTCAGATATTTAGATTACATATTAACAGTGAATACTAACTTGTATAAAAATACCTTTGAGTTCACTTTTGGTTCATTGCACTCGATGTCTTTGACAGTGGAACAATCAATCTTGGAAGTTGAATAAGAAACGATTTTATTTAATTAAAATTAGAAGAAAGGGAAACATCAAATTTTTAAATAGTAATAACAGCAGAAATATTTTAGTTTGGAATATGATAAATAACAATAATGGTAGAAATGTGTGTGTGTGTGTGCATGCACACGTGTGTGTATGCAGTATTTAAGTGCATGTGGTGCATTTGTTGATAATTTTACTTGCAGTTGTGTCTATTAATTTGGCTTTTAGAATATACTTTGGACAATTTCCTTCAAACAGTTCTGGACAAACCACCCACACCCGGATATGTCTCCTCAAACAATAACTCTCTGCTCGAATGGGCCTTGGTGCCCAAATCCTGAATTGAAAGACTTCGCCAGGTGGTGCTATTAAGTTAGACATGGCCTGGGCCAATACTGGCCAAAACCTTTCTAAGTTATTCTAAGTTAAGTTATACACATAATATGTAAGCATGTGTGTGTGTGTGTGTGTATTGTTTCTGCTGCCATAGTAACATCAGTTGTTTTATTGTTAAATCCACAAGATTATGGTGCTGCTTAATCAATGTTCTGGAATAATACATTCAATAACACCAGCTTTCCCGATTGACCACAGCACCCATGGCCACCCAGACAAGATGCTAGCGTCAGTCAATTCCTCTTCGTTTTGCAGCTTCATTTTAGAGACCACAGTTATTACTTGAGGATGTCAGTCAACAAAGGAGTTCCAAGATGGATAGATGTAATCTCCAGGGACAGCAGGGAATGTATATCTTATTTATTTACTGCCCACAAGGGGCTAAACATAGGGGGGACAAACTAGAACAGACAAACAGATTAAGTCGATTACAACGACCTCAGTGTGTAACTGGTACTTATTTAATCGACCCCGAAAGGATGAAAGGCAAAGTCAACCTCGGCAGAATTTGAACTCAGAACACAGTGGCAGACAAAATACCGCTAAGCATTTTGCCCGGCATGCTAACATTTCTGCCAGCTCGTCACCTTAGGGAATGCATATCTGCTACTGTGTAGGCTTTATATAACACATTTTGGGATATCTGTAGCCATAGGCTTGAAGTTCATTAACAGGGTGTACCTCTGATGGTAACAATAAGATAGATACTTCTTTCTATTGTTGGATACTGTTGGCTGGTGGACTATATGCAGTTTCTCATGGAAGCAGTGTTGTTAATTATGGGTTCAGATGGGGCCCCATTAGTGATGCTTTATGTGTTGCTAAGTAAGCCATTTCCTTGATCCTAGAATCCCCAAATGAAGAGGGAGAGATGCAGATTTCTCTGTCCCTGCACCTGAAGAAGTGAGTGTATCTTCCCTTGAAGTCATTGGTTGTTGTGCCTATGTAGTCACTTATGATGCCACACTAATAATTACCATATTTGATGGCCTATAAGACATGGATTCACTGAAGCTCCGGCGTCTGGCGACGGACTTGGTAAACGCCCACAAAGTTGTCAACCACCTCACCAATAACAACACTGAACACCTTTTTGATTTCCATTTGTCCAATACACGTGGACATGCCTACAAAGTCAGAAAACAACACAGCTCCCATGACTTTCGGAAACATTTTTTCACGCTCAGAGTTGCTGAAGCATGGAATAAACTGCCTGCGTCAGTTGTTGACTGCCATGACACTGCATCCTTTAAGGCCCTCATGCTTTCCGAAATCCGTCGAAACTGCACCTGATTATATATACACTTTAGATGAGTTGTAGTGCACCTGAGCACTGTACACAATGTTTATTATTATTATTATTATTATTACATCTATTTTTTTTACTCCAAAATTGCTTTAAAAATCCCCCTGCATCAAGTGCACTCAATGTAGGCTCAAAACTCGCTCAAAATGGTATGAATGTTTACAAAACGTAACAGTAACAGGGATTAATGATGGGAAGAGAGAGAAGGAGAGTAACAGATGTCAGAATGTTTCGTTGCATTTAAATTCTGATTTACCAAACAATGAAGAAAAACAAAATAAAGAAATTGACTAAAAATATTTGTTTCAGATATATTCCTCGTTTGTAGGATGACAATTAGTTTGTTAATGAAGGCAAGAGAAAGTCCACTTACAAGGCCAACTTTGAAATCATAGTTCCGAAGGACGTCAGCAGAATGTTCAAACATTTCAAAGAAATCTTCCTTGCGTTCGTATGTAGGAATAACTGCAAGAAAAAAATTGAAAATTGAGAGCAAACCATTCAAAGAGGAGGTAAAAAAGAAAATACTTGTGCCACAATAATGTTTAAGTCTCTCTCTCTTTTACTCTTTTACTTGTTTCAGTCATTTG
>NC_042997.1:211662841-211735341 GCF_006345805.1 Octopus sinensis | reverse complement strand
ACTGGCATCGGCCACATTCGGATGGTGTATTTTACGTGCCACCGGCACAGGGATCCCAACTACAATTTCCATTTGATTTTTTGATGTTGATGTACTTGACTCAATAGGGCTCCTCAAGCACAGGTGTGTGTATATATATATATATATATCATCGTCATCATCAAAGTGTGTGTGTATATATATATCATCATCATCATCATCATCGTTTAACGTCTGCTTTCCATGCTAGCATGGGTTGGACGATTTGACTGAGGACTGGCAAACCAGATGGCTGCGCTGGGCTTCAATCTGATCTGGCAGAGTTTCTACAGCTGGATGCCCTTCCTAATGCCTACCTCTCCGATATATATTTATTTATATAATTTAGAGAAAAACCTCTATTAAACTATAATTATTATATGTGTATGTATGTATGTATATATACATATATATATATATATATATATATATATATAATATATTATATATATATTATATATATATATATATATATATAATATATAAATATATATATAATTTATAGCAGAAATATTTTTTTACAATCAGAATGGTTGAAACCTGGAATAAACCATCCGCACCAGTTTATACTCAATCAGGAGACTGCATCCTTTAAAAATCTCATACTTTCTAAAATTCACCAACACCACTCCAGACATGCCCATCCATCCTTTCCTCTTTATGTCTCTTTTAATGTTCGCTTTCTTTTCAGCTTTCTTTGTTGTCTTTCTTTACTTCTTCACTTATTTGGTTGTTTTTTGTTCCTTCTCTTTTTTAATCATTTCTGATGAAGTGTATTGCACCGAAGCACTCTATACAATAAGCCCATTATTATCATTGATAATATTAATATGCCAATATGTTCCTTTTGTACGTACCTGCCGTGTGTGTCACACTTACTTCAAAGAAGACATGAGTGACAAAGCAAGAGAAAGGAGAGCAGTGAGGAAGTAAGAGAGAGAGAGAGAAAGAGAGAAAGAGAAAGAGAGAGAGTGAGAGAGAAAGAGGAAAAGTGAAAGAGGCAGTAAGTGGTGACGGCGTTCATTTTGTGTTTTTAAATGTTTATCACATTGCAAGATAAGTAGATACATAGATACATATACACACTGTTAAATTACAAGTGGGAGAGAAGAGGGACACAGAGGAAGTGAGAGAGAAAAAGAGAAAGTGAGAGAAACAGTAGATACATAGATCCAAAGAAAAGTTGATACATAGATACATAGACAACAAATATTGGATGTCAATTTCACTTTTCACTACCACACAAGGATAAAATTATCTCACAAGTGGCTGAATACTCCACAGATATGCATACCATAACGTAGTTCTCAGGGAGATTCAGTCTCACACAGAATGGCCCTTTGAATTACAGCTACAACTCACTTTTGCAAGCTGAGTACACTGCAGCAAAATGAAGTATAGTACCTTGCTCAAAATTACAGTGCGCTGCAGGGAATTGTACTAATGACTTTACAATCATGGGCCGAATACACCTAAGCACCTTCACTCTCTTAACCATAGAGAAAAGGAATGAAGTGAGAGAGACAGAGAAAGGAAAGCCTCAGTCATTTAAAATGACAATTAGACTGGAATACGATCGATCTTTCCTTGCTTCTTTACTCTTAACAATGAAGAAGAGGGAAAGACATTTAGGAATGAATTGAGGAAAAGTCTTTCTCTATCGTCTACTACTAAACCAGACCTTCTAGCTTCTATTACTCTGTCAGTCTAAATGCTAAAGTCCCACAACACCTTGTATTTCTTACTTTCTACAGCTCCATTTCTTTCCATTTGTTCATTCTGTTGTTCTTACATCTTTCTTTGAATTCCCCACTTGTTTCAGTCCTGTTTGGGGCATCTCTAGCTGCCAATCATATTCTTTCTTCACTCTGCACAACATAAATTTTCAATCCCAATAACACAATATCAATTGTGCTGTCTGCATTTAGTAATCCTCGGTCTCCTCCCTTCCGTTGGAAGTAAAGTCAATTGATATTACTTTTAGGATGGAGAGCATTGCAATCAGACCTGTTATGTATTTGTCTGAATATTTTTTTATCATGCCTAATGCACCTACTATGATAGGAATTGTTTCTGTTTTTAGGTTCAACATTCTGGTTACCTCTATTTCCAGATTTTTGTATTTTGAAAGTTTCTCCATTTCATTTAGAGACACGTTGTCATCTGCCGGTATTGATACATCAATTAGAAAGCATTTTTTTTATTCATGATCTCTGACAACTATATCTGGTCTGTTGGCCTTAATTTCTCTATCTGTGTGTATCAGCATATCCCAGAGTATGGTTGCTTTCTCGTTTTCTGTGACCTTTTCTGGTGTGTGCCTATACCATCTTTTTCTGTTGTTATTCCATAATGTTGGCATAGCTTCCAGTGTATGTAGGTCCCAACTCTGTCATTATTATTATTATTATTATTATTATTATTATTATTATTATTAATATAATTATCAATATACCCTAAGAGAAAATAAGAAAATAAATAATAAAAGCAGTTCATAATGAGATGCTACAGAGGAGTGTTGGCATAAATTAGTGGAGATGTGTGTGCAGAGATTGAGGTGACTGATTGTGTGTATGTTGTATGAGAACGTGTGTGTGTGTGTGTGTTGGTGTATATTCATAGTGAGTATATGTAATGTATGTGTATGAGTGAGAGTATGTATGTGTGCAAGTATGTGTAGGTACGCAACTACATATGGGCATGTATACAATGGTATACGTATGTCTATGCGTTTGGAAACCATGGTCTGTCTGTTGGTCACAATAAATGCAGACCGAAACCACAGAATGTAGCAAGTTTAAAGTATAACACAGAGAAATGATTCGATAAATGTCTGAAGGTGATTCTTTATTTATAGCGTGCTTTCACTTCACTACCGAGCGCAGCTCTGTGTGCCTTGGGTATGTGCTGTGATTTGTTGTGATGCTCTGATGGTTATTGTATGGAAAGTGTTCTGCGTAGGATGCGTGCAGTGCCCAGTAGTGCAATTTTCTGTATGTTATATGTGTTTGTAAGTCCTGGTGTTTTTGTTATGTATTTGTCTGAATATTTTTTCATCATGCTTAATGCACCTACCCTGGGATATGCCGATACACACAGATAGAGAAATTAAGGCCAACAGACCAGATATAGTTGTCAGAGATCATGAAGAAAAAAAATGCTTTCTAATTGATGTATCAATGCCAGCAGATGACAACGTGTCTCTAAAAGAAATGGAGAAACTCTCAAAATACAAAGACCTGGAAATAGAGGTAACTAGAATGTGGAATCTGAAAACAGAAACAATTCCTATCGTAGTAGGTGCATCAGGCATGATAAAAAGTTTGAAGTTTGCGAGGCCGAAATTTCTGCTTTCATGTTTTTCTGTTTTCAATGAAACTTTGATGTTGTTTGCAATGAGACACGAAAGATAAAGGACATAGGAAGTTGACGACAGCAACACAACAGACATGTCTGACTAAAGAAGGTGGCCATGGGAAAATATTTCTCTTCAGTCTGTTGGGTTTTCTCACATATTCAATATGACCAGAAATGCACACACACACACACACACACACACACACACACACACACGCACACACACACACACACACACTCAATTGTGACGTGTATGGGAGGTCACTACACAACCCTGTTCACAGTCAACCAACACTTCTTTTACTTTCTCAGGATCGACCAATGGGTATGTATGTATATGTATGTGTATATATATATATATATATAGAATTAAAAATATATATATATATATTATATTAAATTGGAGATAAAACCACACTTAGGCAAATCAAATAGAGAAAAACATAAACCAATATATAGAAATAAAATTAATTAATAAAAAATATATAAAATATAAAATTCAAAATTTAAAAAATTTAAATTAAAGTTAAAATTTTTTAAAATATTTAAATCAATAATTTATACTTATAAAATTTTAAATATATATATATATATAGATATAGATATATTTTATTATTATTTTATTTTATTTATTTTTTTTTTTTTTAATATATATCATCATCATCATCATTTAACGTCTGCTTTCCATGCTGGCATGGGTTGGACGGTTCAACTGGGGTCTGGGAAGCCAGAAAGCTGCACCAGGCTCCAGTCTGATCTGGCAGTGTTTCTACAGCTGGATGCCCTTCCTAACGCCAACCACTCCGTGAGTGTAGTGGGTGCTTTTTACGTGCCACCGGCACAGGTGCCAGACGAGGCTGGCAAACGGCCACGATCGGATGGTGTTTTTTACATGCCACCGGCACGGGGACCAGACGAAGCTAGCAACGGCCACGGTCGGATGGTGCTCTTTACATGCCACCGGCATGGAGGCCAGTCGGGCGGCACTGGCTACGCCCACGTTCAGATATATGTATGTATATATATATATATATATATATATATTCTGTTGTGTGTGGGGAGAGTCATTTTCTTTTTGTGCCTTATGATTTAACACACTCAGCGGTAAAATTTCCACTTATTTATTAAATAAAAATAAAATAAGAAATAAGTGGAAATTTTACCGGTGTGTGTGTTAAATCATTAGGCACAAAAAGAAAATGACTCCCCAGACACAACAGAATATGGTTCAACACAAGAACTCATATAAAGAATCTTGCAAACCAAATCCAAAAACAATATATATATATATATATGTATAGATCTGTAGAAAAGGTGGATCTGTAGAAAAGGTGATCTGTAGAAAAGGTGTAGGTAGAAACTCTATAAGATGCACCAAGTGTAAGCTATGGACACATAAGAGGTGCAGCAATGTCAAAGGAAGGCTAACTAGGAAGATGGTTTTTGTATGTGGCAGATGCTCAGGAACAATAAACACTGAAAATGCTCTGAGACCAACTTCCGTCACTTTCCAGGGAGAAAAACTAGAAATAGTTGATAGTTTCCGTTACCTAGGTGACCAAGTCAGCAGCGGGGGCGGGTGTACTGAAAGTGTAACTGCTAGAGTAAGAATAGCTTGGGCAAAGTTCAGAGACCTCTTACCTCTGCTGGTGACAAAAGGCCTCTCGCTCAGAGTGAAAAGTAGACTGTATGATGCGTGTGTACGAACAGCCATGCTACATGGCAGTGAAACATAGGCCGTGACTGCTGAGGATATGCGTAAGCTCGCAAGAAATGAAGCCAGTATGCTCCAATGGATGTGTAATGTCAGTACTCATACTCGGCAGAGTGTAAGTACCTTGAGAGAAAAGCTGGACCTAAGAAGCATCAGTTGTGGTGTGCAAGAGAGACGTTTGCGCTGGTATGGTCATGTGGCGAGAATGGATGAAGATAGTTGTGTGAAAAAGTGCCACACCCTAGCGGTTGAGGGAACCTGCGGAAGAGGCAGACCCAGGAAAACCTGGGACGAGGTGGTGAAGCACGACCTTCGAACTTTAGGTCTCACTGAGGAAATGACTAGAGACCGAGACCTCTGGAAGTGTGCTGTGCGCGAGAAGACCCGGCAGGACAAGTGAGTCCATAACCCATGGCCTTCTACATGGGATGGAGCCAGCCTACGTATGCATACCTTCCCTTCTTGGGACACAAAACTCTACTTGTGAAGACCTGTTGAGGCAAGTGAGGATCAGAATCGAAATCGATCAATGGAAATTGCAGATGTGTTACCAGTGCCAGGTGGCATGTAAGAGAACCTTCCATTTCGCGACCGTTACCAGCGCCACCCCGACTGGCCTCGTGCCAGTGGCACGTAAAAAGCACCATCCGTTCGTGTCCGTTGCCAACCTCGCCTGGCCCCCGTGCCGGTGGCACATAAAAAGCACCATCCGTTCGTGGCTGTTTGCCAGCTCTGTCTGGCACCTGTGCGGGTGGCACGTAAAAAGCACCCACTACACTCACGGAGTGGTTGGCGTTAGGAAGGGCATCCAGCCGTAGAAACACTGCCAGATTTGACTGGGCCTGATGAAGCCTTCTGGCTTCACAGACCCCAGTAGAACTGTCCAACCCATGCTAGCATGGAAAACGGACGCTAAACGATGATGATGATGATGTAAATGTGTGTGTGTGTATATGTAAATGTGTGCGTATATATACACATATAATATATATATATATATATATACAGAGAGAGAGAGAGAGACATATATATTTATAAAGACTATGGTCTACATAAGCAAGAGAAAAGACAGGATCCTACCCGCTTCAGGTAATCAGCCCTGCTTGATTTGTAGAAAAGGTGTAAGCAGGAATTCCATATGGTGCACCCAGTGTAAGCTATGGACACACAAGAGTTGCAGTGGGACAATAAGGTTATCAAGGATGGTAGCGTTTGTGTGTGGAAAGATGCATGGGAGCCCTAAAAACTACAGATACTCGGGAAATCAATTTCCACAAATGCCCCAGAGGCTCTTTGGAGGTTGTGGATAATTTCTGCTACCCAGTGGGGGGGATGTATAATGAATGTAATTGCTAGAATAAGAATAGGATGGAGAAAATTCAGAGATCTGTTGGCAACCTAAGGTCTCTTTCTTTCTCTCTGAATGAAAGGAAGATTGTATGATGCATGGAAATGAATAGCAATGCTCCATGGTAGCAAGACATGGGTCCTGAATGAAGAGGACATGCAAAGGCTAGAGAGGAATAAGGCCAGTATGCTCATTTGGATGTGCAATGTAAGTGTACATGTTTGACAGAGTGTATTGGAGGTGCAATGGCCCAGTGGTTAGGGCAGCGGACTCGCGGTCATAGGATCGCGGTTTCGATTCCCAGAACGGGCGTTGTGAGTGTTTATTGAGCGAAAACACCTAAAAGCTCCATGAGGCTCCGGCAGGGGATGGTGGTGATCCCTGCTGTACCCTTTCACCACAACTTTCTCTCACTCTTACTTCCTGTTTCTGTTGTACCTGTATTTCAAGGGGCCGGCCTTGTCACTCTCTGTGTCACGCTGAATATCCCCGAGAACTACGTTAAGGGTGCACGTGTCTGTGGAGTGCTCAGCCACTTACACGTTAATTTCATGAGCAGGCTGTTCCGTTGATTCGGATCAACCGGAACCCTCGTCGTCGTAACCGACGGAGTGCTTCCATCCATTGAGAGAGAAGCTAGGCATAAGAGGAATCAGATGCTGTGTGTAAGAGGGAAGACTCTGCCCTAGTTTGGTCATGAGATATGGATGGATGCTGACAGGTCCATAAAGAAGTGCAGATCTCTCAAAGTAGATGGAACTCATGGAATAGGGAGACCCAGGAAGACATGGAATGAAGTACTGAAGGCGACCTCAGGATGCTGAACCTTTCAGATGGGATAACAAAGGGCCGAAATGCCTGACACTTTATTGTGCTCAAGAAGACCTGTCCTCCACAGTAGAAGTGTTCAGGCTGCTGCTGCCGCTGGGGGAGAGGAGTAGCCAGCAAGAACCCTGTGCCAGTTCGATGTTGAAGCACTCAATGCTGGCGACACATTAAAAGCACCCAATACACAATGTAAAGTGGTAAGCATTCGGAAGAGCATCCAGCCATAGAAACCAAATGAGACTGCAGCATGGTGCAGCACCTTAGCTTAGAAGCTCCAGTGAAACCATCCAACCTATGCCAGCATGGAAAGGATGATGATGTTTATATATATATATATGGGCCTCACACCAAACTTTGGGCCTCACACCAAACTTTGGGCCTCACTCCAAACTTTGGGCCTCACAGAGGCAATGACTAGTGGCCGAGACCTTTGGCAATATGTTGTGCTTGAGAAGACCTGTCAAGCCAAGTGAAATGACAATTGTGGCTGATGCTGGTGTCACATAACTGGCACCTGTGCAGGTGGCACATAAAAAGCACCTTTTGAGCATTGAGTTACTTTGTCTCCATGCTCAAGTTATGGGGACGTAAAAACACCAGCATCAGTTGTCAAGCGATGTTGGGGGGGACAAACACAGACACACACACACACACAAACACACATATACATATATACGACAGGCTTCTTTCAGTTTCCATCTACCAAATCCACTCAAAAGGCTTTGGTCAGCCCGAGGCTATAGTAGAAGACACTTGCCCAAGGCGCCACGCAGTGGGACTGAATCCGGAACCATGTGGTTGGGAAGCAAGCTACTTACCACACAGCCACTCCTACGCCTATTATATATATATATATATATATATATAAGCTTTCAGTGTGAATGGCTTTATTATACAGTGCTATATTTTACGACCCTGTAAATAATGATAATGGTATTTTTCTATAAGCTCAAAGCTTATAGCAATCACCATGCAATGACTAAGGAAAATAGTCTAATAAAGGGACATATAAGGCCTCGAAAGGAAAAAGAAGGCTTTCCCATGCTGATAGGAAAGCCTCCTTTTTTCTGTGGAGGGCTTATATGCCCCTTTATTAGACTATTTTCCTTAGTCATCGCACGGTGATCGACATAAGCTTTGAGCTTATAGAAAAATACTATATTATATATATATATATATATATATTAATATATAGATAGATAGATAGATAGATAGACAGACAGACAGACAGATAGATATATATATATATATATATATGTGTGTGTGTGTGTACGTATGTATGTATGTGTATATATATATATATAGTATATGCATATATATATATTATATATATATACATATATATATTATATACACATACATATATATATATGCATATATGTATGTATATATATATATATGCACGTATGTATGTGTATATATATATATACACACATAAGAGTGTGTGTGTGTGTGTATACAGTAATCCCTCAACTATCGCAGGTGTTATGTTCCAAAGCCCCCCATGAAAAGTGAAAATCCATGAAGTAGAAAGAGTACTGTATATTTTTTTCTTTTATTTTCATAATTTGTAAATATTTATTTTATTAAAAATGCAAAACAACACCACAGAGGAATCAACGTAAGCTTAAATCTTAAACCACGATAGGTGAACCGCGATATGGTGAGTGATTACTGTATATATATATATATATATATATAAAAGACCCCCTTCGGTCATGAATGACCATGGGATTGCACCTAGAAAGTTACCCTCCTAGACACAAGTCTGGGCAAGGTTGTTTATGGAAGACCAGCAGTCGCCCATGCATACCGGCCTCCCCTCTCCACACCACCAGTGTTATCCAAGGGAAAGGCAAAGGTCGATACAGCTTGGCACCAGTGACGTCGCAACTCATTTCTACAGCTGAGTGAACTGGAGCAACGTGAAATAAAGTGCCTTGCTCAAGAACACAACACGCAGCCCGGTCCGGGATTCGAGCTCACAACCTCACGATCGTAAGCTCAACGCTCTAACCACTGACCCATGCGCCTTCAATATATATATATATACTTTATTTAAAGCAGCAGAAAATTCAACAAAATCTGTTACTCTGAGTTTCCTGTTGCCGTTCATCGGACAGTTTTTGCTTACTCTACCACTGGTATTTGAGTACTCTTTTTTCCACCTTGTTTCACATTTATGTGTTTACTCCGGTATATATACATATATATATATTGATATTGATATATATGTATAGATTGGAGCCTGGTGTGGCCTCCTGGCTTGCCAGTCCTCTGTCAAATCGTCTAACTCATGCCAGCATGGAAAGCGGACGTTAAACGGTGATAATGATGATGACGATATATACATACATATACACACACACATATTGTACGTCTGTATATATAGTTATGAAATATGAAAATGCTACCTCATGATATGTTAGTCCCATACTTCGTACGGAAGAGGACGAAAAATATTTTAAACATGAAATTTTCGGGGAAAAAAAAAGAGAACTGCTCTTCATTTTTCCCGTTAGAAGAATGGGACTTCGAAGGAGAGCTTTTGAAAAACTCCGCTTACATACAAACATAAGCGTGTGTGTGTGTGTGTGTGTGTGTGTGTGTGTGTGTGTGTGTGTGTGTGTGAGTGTGTGTGTGTGAGTGTGTGTGTGAGTGTGTGAGAGTGTGTGTGTGTGTGTGTGTGTGTGTGTGTGAGTGTGTGTGTGTGAGTGTGTGTGTGGGGGTGAGTGTGTGTGTGAGTGTGTGTGTGGTGTGTGGTGTGTAGGGAAAAATTACGAAAGTTTTCTTTAATTAGCCGACGGCTGGTAAATCAAAACTTCGAAGTCACTATCGACGTTTCCCAGACGAAAATTTGTGTTCTTCAAAGAATTAATCCGTGGAAACAAACACCCTGACACACAGAGTTGTAGGAAGGAGAGGCGAAGGGCAAACGATGTGAAATGGCAACATCAGTAATTATAACAGGACAACGGATTGTTCTGACCATAAACGGACAAAGTTGGAGTCGCGACATTGTTAAACGTGCGCGGGCGCGCGTATGTTCGTGTGCTCGCGCGTGCGCGCGTGTTTTTTAATAATTGATTAAAGGTGAAATACCTGAATTAACGATGTGGTAAATCATTTTAAATCCGTCGGCTGCTTTGAATTTTTCGGCATCCGAGACCAAAGTGACACGACGGAATGAGAACTCCTCTTCACCATTTATGCGTCCAGCAAACACCAGAATTGTGATCAATGCCAAAAACATCTTCCGATCGGGCGAAACACGGACGTCAACAAACCAACACGCAGTTTCTGGGTTGATTATTAAATTGGTTAAACAAAAAAAAGACGTTGGTTCGTCGGTGGATCCCCGTGAAATTTAGGGAACGATCGAAGAAGAATCGGGCAAAAGGGACAGCACAGCAGCAGCAATCTCTTGTGTTCTTCGCTTGCGATGCCAGCTGAAATGTTTATTTACGAGAGAGATGTGCCACGTTTTCTGTATGGCGAGTGTTCTCTTTTAAAACCTGTTGTATTCAGGTGTGACACTAATAATTGTGGTTTAAAGAAAACAATTCAGGAAGGTATGGGAATTTAGAATGAGGAAACGGCAGAAAGAAAGAAAGAAAGAAAAAACAGGATATGAGAGTGTGATTGTTGATTGATTGATATGTGAGACTAATGATTGATAAAATGGACGAAAGAGAGACGGGGGGGAGGGGAGAGGAACAGAAGGATTCTTGTAAATGGTAAAATACGATAGTTTCAGAGAGATTTAGTAGCAGCCGACGTTAGTAGCAGCAACTGGCCATTTAATTAGTTGCCAAGCAACGTATTAAAGGAAGGGGAATAGAAAGAGATAGACAAAGACAGGGAGAGAGAGAGAGAAAGGGAGACATATACAGAAGGGAGGAGGGGGAAAGAGAGGGAGAGAAAGGGAGACATATACTGAAGGGAGGAGGGGAAAAGAGAGAGAGAGAGAGAGAGAAGGGGAGACTTATACTGAAGGGAGGAGGGGAAAAGAGAGAGAGAGAGGAGAGAGAGAAGGGGAGGACTTATACTGAGGGAGGGGGGAAAGAGAGAGAGAGGAGAGGAGAAGGGGGAGGAGACTGATACTGAAGGAGGAGGGGAAAAGAGAGAGAAAAAAGAGAGAGAGAGAAAGAGAGACATATACTGAAGGGAGGAGGGGAAAAGAGAGAGAGAGAAAGGGAGACATATACTGGAGGGAGGAGGGGGAAGAGAGAGAGAGAGAAAGGGAGACATATACTGAAGGGAGGAGGGGAAAAGAGAGAGAGACAGAAGGGGAGACATATACTGAAGGGAGGAGGGGAAAAAGAGAGAGAGAGAGAGAGAGAAAGGGAGAGACATCATCATTTAACGTACGTGTGCTATACACATACATATAATTATACACTCACACACACACACGTGTGTGTGTGAGTGTGTGTGAGTGTATGTGTGTGTGTGTGTGAGTGTGTGAATGTGTGTGTGAGTGTATGTGTGTGTGTGTGTGAGTGTGTGAATGTGTGTGTAAGTGTATGTGTGTGTGTGTGTGAGTGTGTGAGAGTGTGTGAGAGTGTGTGTGTATGAGTGTATGTGTGTGAGTGTGTGAGAGTGTGTGTGAGTGTGTGAGAGTGTGTGAGAGTGTGTGTGTATGAGTGTATGTGTGTGAGTGTGTGAGAGTATGTGTGAGTATGTGAGAGTGTATGTGTGTGTGTGTGAGTGTGTGAGAGTGTGTGTGAGTGTGTGTGAGTGTGTGTGAGTGTGTGTGAGTGTGTGTGAGTGTGTGTGAGTGTATGTGTGAGTGTGTGAGAGTGTGTATGTGTGTGTATGTGTGTGTTTGTGTATGCATATGTACAGGAATGGATAGAGATAGAGAGGGGGCAGAGACGGGGGGGAGGGTTTATGCTCACCAATACACACATACAGAGAGAGGGAAGGAGAGAGAGACAAAATGCAAGGAGATAGAAAGCAACAGTGAGTGACAGAGAGAGAGAGAGATAGGCAAAGAGAGGGAGGGGGAGAAGGAAAGAGACAAAGAGTAGGAAGGGGAGAAGGAAAGAGACAAAATGAGGGAGGGGAGAAGGAAAGAGACAAAGTGAGGGAGGGGGAGAAGTAAAGAGACAAAGAGAGGGAGAGGGAGAAAGAAAGAAACAAAGAAACAAACAAAGAAACAAACAAACCAAAAACTGCCTCAAAAAAAAAAAGAAAGAATTTTGAAAGTCCGACTTGTTACAAGAGATGCCATAAATGGATTCTGTGGGCATTTTAGGAATCAGGTTTTATCTAAAAACAATGGTTATCAATTTCAATTGAAATTTTAAAATTATTGTTTTCTCAGCTTTAGCCATTAATATGGAAATTAAAATAATTAGAAACGTTAACGAAATAAAACAATTAATTGCTCTTCCAATCAATGAATGAGTCAAGTCAACTGCAAAACAGATTTGTCGTCACATCTTGAGTTCATCTTTTGTGGCCGCATCATCGTTGCCCCATCACCACTGTATAACAAAGCGCAGGAGTGGCTGTGTGGTAAGTAGCTTGTTTACCAACCACATGGTTCCGGGTTCAGTCCCACTGCGTGGCACCTTGGGCAAGTGCCTTCTACTATAGCCTCGGGCCGACCAATGCCTGTGAGTGGGTTTGGTAGACGGAAACTGAAAGAAGCCCGTCGTATATATGTATATAAAGAGACTGATAGAATAAGTACTAGGCTTACAAATAATAAGTCCTGGGGTCGATCTGCTCGACTAGAGGTGGTGCTCCAGCATGGCCGCAGTCAAATGACTGAAACAAGTAAAAGAGGTTCCTCTGGGTAACATCTCAGTCTCACATCTTCATTTCCTGACCCCAGTGACAAAACATGGCTGAAATAACTGGGGGTATATCAAGGGAACAGTAGTATGATCAGAGAAATTTATATATCTCCCTGCACTCCGAGCTACACATATACACCAATGCTACTGGATATTACATTTCGGTCTGAAGGAAAAAGGAAGCACTCCGTCGGTTACGACGATGAGGGTTCCGGTTGATCCGAATCAACGGAACAGCCTGCCCGTGAAATTAACGTGCAAGTGGCTGAGCACTCCACAGACACGTGCACCCTTAACGTAGTTCTCGGGGATATTCAGCGTGACACAGAGAGTGACAAGGCCGGCCCTTTGAAATACAGGTACAACAGAAACAGGAAGTAAGAGTGAGAGAGAGTTGTGGTGAAAGAGTACAGCAGGGATCACCACCATCCCCTGCCGGAGCCTTGTGGAGCTTTAGGTGTTTTCGCTCAATAAACACTCACAACGCCCGGTCTGGGAATCGAAACCGCGATCCTACGACCGCGAGTCCGCTGCCCTAACCACTGGCCCATTGCGCCTCCACATTTCGGTCTGTATAACTTCAACCAAGGAAAATGCTGTTGTCTGGCTGACACATGTAGAGGTGAACCATGGGCCGGACATCTCACCCACACTTCCAGAATGCATGGTGCCATTCTCAAACCCTTTCTTTCTGGTGATGCCTGTTCTTTCAATTTTGGCAAAGAGGGGGAAGTGGGGGGGGGCCTTTGGACTTCACATAAAGAAGACAAAAAGACATAAAGAACACAAAACAACTTCCAGGAATCTGCAGCAGGAACTTCAGCTTTGTCAAGTGTCAATGCAGACCTTGATGAAGAGGTCAGCAGCAGAATCCCTTTGGGCAAGAGGAGGATGCGTGGAAGAGTAGGGGAATAAAACTGACCACCAAGTTGAACGCCTCGCTCACAGTTGTTTTGATGACCATCCTACACGTCTGTCGGTTTTGGACCGTCTATTGGAGGCAGAGAAGACAGCTCAACCATTCTCCCATGAGCTGTCTCTACAACACTCTGCCCGTCTTCTGGAAGGGTTAGATTCCTGATACTGAGGGGCTGCAATAAACAAACAGCCCCTTAAAAGAAGACCCCAAACAACTAAATATTTCCCCCCTCCCCCTGGTTAGACGTTTCCACAGAAGATTGGAAGCAAACAACACTGCTTGTATGACAGTGACACTCATTTACAGCTGTCACGTGATAGTCTTCCTCTTCTTCACCCTCTTCCTCCCACTCCTCCTCCTCTTCTTCCAGTTCCCCTTGTCCCCTTAGCAAAGACAAGGAGACGCGAAAGGAGAAATAAGGAGGGGGTGGATGTGGGGGTGCCAGCAGTGAGACCATGTGGGGGGAGCAGGTGAGTATTGAGAATACTCAATAAGCAAGGTGACCAAGGAGGGGATTAGGAGAAAGTGTGATGAGCTGGATGATTAGGGTGTAAGCAGAAGGATTGTTTGGGGTGAAGTCAGGAGGGAAGGGGAGAGGTGAGGAAAGGTAAGTGTAGGTGATGGGTGACAATGGGGTCAGGGCCCTAAGAGTATGATGGTTGGCCACAGAGAAGATTAAACAACATCTCACAACTTTCACTCTTTTGTCACAGATCAAAGACAAACCTCTGGCTTTCTTTTTCTCTCCATGCTACGCAGGAGTGGCTGTGTGGTAAGTAGCTTGCTAACCAGCCACATGGTTCCGGGTTCAGTCCCACTGTGTGGCATCTTAGGCAAGTGTCTTCTGCTATAGCCCCGGGCCGACCAATGCCTTGTGAGTGGATTTGGTAGACGGAAACTGAAAGAAGCCCATCGTATATATGTATATATATGTGTGTGGGTGTATGTTTGTGTGTCTGTGTTTGTCCCCCTAGCATTGCTTGACAACCGATGCTGGTGTGTTTACGTCCCCGTCACTTAGCGGTTCGGCAAAAGAGACCGATAGGATAAGTACTGGGCTTACAAAGAATAAGTCCCGGGGTCGATTTGCTCGACTAAAGGCGGTGCTCCAGCATGGCCGCAGTCAAATGACCGAAACAAGTAAAAGAGAAAAAGAGAAAGGAGAGTAAACTTGACATCCAGCTTCTTTTCCAACCGTTTCACAGAATTCTTTGCTTCTCCCTTTCTTCCAGTCTTTTAGGGTTCTATCAACAGAACTTATTCCATCTCATGGCATCTTTGCTCCAGTCATAGATCTGGTCTCCAGCTTTCAGCAGGTTGCCTTTTAGAAATCTGACCTGTCCCCTACATTACCGGACACTATCTCCTCCTCCTCATTGTACATATCACCACCAGGTAGCAAAATGGCCAAGTCATAACCACACCAGACAAAATTCCTAAGCAGCATTTCTGCCAGTTTTACATTCTGAGTTCAAATCTCACCAAGGTCAACCCTGCCTTTCATCCTTTCAGGGTCGATAAAATAAATACCAATTTAGGACTAGAGGGCCTTGTGCCTAGCATAGAAAAGATTATGCACATCACCTGCTGCCTTTCTGAACCCATCATTAGCTGAAGGATCTCCCAGTTTCTACACCTTCCTTCTCCAGTCTGTTGTCTCTTTGTCACTCACTATTCACCGGTGTATATTAAGTTTTACTTTCTTACATCCACTTTCCATGCTAGCATGGGTTGGACGGTTTGACTGAAGGCTGGCCAACCAGAAGGCTGCACCAGGCTCCAATCTGATCTGGCAAAGTTTCTTCAGCTGGATGCCCTTCCTAATGTCAGCTACTCCGAGAGTGTAGTGGGTGCTTTTTACGTGCCACCAGCATGGGAGCCAGTCAGGCGGTACTGGCATTGACCATGCTTGAATGGTGCTTTTACGTAACACTGGCACAGGAGCCAGTCAGGTAGCACTGGCAATGACCATGCTCAAATGGTGTTTTTTACATGCCACCAGCACATGACCAGTCAGCCGGCACTGGCATCAACCACACTCAAATGGTACTTTTTACATGCCACCAGCACAGATGCCAATCAGGCAGTACTGGCATCGTCCACGACAATGACTTCGCTTGACTCAACAGGTCTTCACAAGTGCAGTTTATTGCCCAATGATTGAAGGGTACTCTTAAATGGGCCGGTTATGCTGCACTGGCATAGGCCACGGTTACAGTCTCACTTGGCTTACCAGGTCTTCTCAAGCATGGCATATTTCCAAAGGCCTCAGTCACTTGTTATCACCTTAGTGAGGCCCAATGTTCGAAGGTCATGCTTCACCACGTCATCCCAGGTCTTCTTGGGTCTATCTCTTCTACAAGTTCCCTCAACTGCTAGAGCATGACACTTTTTTACACAGCTGTCCTCATCCACACACATCACATGACCATACCAGCACAGTCGTCTCTCTTGCACACCGCATCTGATGCTTCCTAAGTCCAACTTTTCTTTCGGGGTGCTCACACTCTATCATGCATGCACACTGACATTACACATCCAGTGGAGCATACTGGCTTCATTTCTTACAACCCTGTGCATGTCCTCAGCAGTCACAGCCCATGTTTCACTGCCATGTAGCATGGCTGTTTGCACACATGCATCATACAGTCTACCTTTCACTCTAAGCAAGAGGCCCTTTGTTACCAGCAGATGTAGGAGTTCCCTGAACTTTGCCCAGGCTTTCCTTACTCTAGCAGCTACACTCTCAGAGCATCCACCCCGGCTACTGACTTGGTCACTTTTTCACCCAGCTGTCTTCATCCACACACATCACATGACCATACCTGCACAGTCGTCTCTCTTGCACACCACAGAAGCTATCAACTACTTCTAGTTTTTCCCCCTGGTATGTGACAGAAGCTGTTTTCTGCACATTTTCAGTGTTTATTGCTCCTGAGCATCTGCCACATACAAAAACTATCTTCCCAGTTAGCCTTCCTTTGACATTGCTGCACCTCTTATGGGTCCAAAGCTTACACTGGGTACATCTTATGGAGTTTCTACCTACGCCTCTACTACAGATTGAGCAGGGCCATCTACCTGAAGGGATTTGTGGTTTGTCTGCCTTCCTACTTATCAGGACTTTGGCTTTTGCTAGATTGACTCTAAGGCCCTTCGATTCTAGACCTCAGAATACCAATTTATAATTAACAAATTTTGATTAGAGAGGGAGATAAGCCCAATTAAATTTGCTACAAAGAAAATGTTTTAAAAATCATTACCGCTACCACCATCACCGTTATCATTGTTGTAATTATCATCATCATCACCATCACCACCATTGCCCTCCTCCTTATACTCATCTCCATCATCATCACCATCATATGTACTGTAACTGCAACATTACACACTGTTTGGATTTGTGAAAAACGAAGACCAAGTATCCATAGCAACCAAATTATAATTGGATTGTCAGATCAGCATCTTTCCATCAGGTTGTGACTTTTCTTCACTACCATTAATAATCAAAGAATTCAATCAAATCTAATGAGAAAGATTTTTGGAAATTCCATCAAATCAAAAGCAAATTAAGTTTTAGATATTTTCTCTGCAACTGCCATTATTTCAAGAGTTTTGGTCAAAACTTAGCTTCCTTCATCTTCTGCTTTACAATATGTTAAATTCGGTTTCTGTAAATGGAATTGCCTGAAGTTGGGTAGATTTTATGATTTTTAGATTTTTAATCCAAATGTAGCAGACATTTAGAGCATCAGAAACTAATGACAGTTTGAGGAGATTTTCAAGAATCCCAGAATAAGTTGGAGTGTCTTGGGAGAAAAATAATGATACTTATATTTGGTTAGTTGCCTAGCAACCAGAGAGAGTAACTAACTGCTTTAATGAGAGCATTTACCATTCTTCATTTCAATACTACAGAGCAATAGACATTGCAGAAGAATTTTATTGAGATTCTGGTAGAATTTTGTGACGTAGAAATTTGTCCCCATCTAAGCATGGCTGTGTGGGTTAAGAGACCCACTTTGCAGCCATGTGGTTCTGAGTTCAGTCCTGCTGTGTGGCACCTTAGACAAGGGTCTTCTACTCTGGCACTGGACCAACCAAAGCTTTGGGAATTGATTTCAAAAAGAAAAATTGAAAGAAGTCCAGTGCGTGTGTGTGTGTGTGTGAGTAAGTGTGTGTGTGTGTGTGCATGTGAGCATGAGTGTGTACAAACATGTGTATGTGTGTGTGTATGGATGTGCTTGTGTGTGTGTGTGTGTGTGTGCCCACATATGGACATGTATGTGTGTGCACCCGCATATGAGCACGCGTGTGTATGTGGCTTTGTCTTGACATGGTGTGATGGTTGTAAATGAGTGTCACCGTCATACAAGTGAGGTTGTTTGTTTCTTGTCTTCCATGGAAAACTTGTCTGGCAATGGAAAACTCTGTTGTTGCTTGGAGACAAGTGAGGATTGGTGACAGGACCCCCCTGTCTGAATACTGAAAATCTGCCTCAGCCAAATCCATCTGACCCATGCAAGCATAGAAAAGTGGACATAAAAATAACGCAGGAGTGGCTGTGTGGTAAGTAGCTTGTTTACCAACCACATGGTTTCGGGTTCAGTCCCACTGCGTGGCATCTGGGCAAGTGCTTCTGCTATAGCCCGGGCGACCAATGCCTTATGAGTGGATTGGTAGACGGAAACTGAAAGAAGCTGTCGTATATATGATATATATGTGGTGTGTTTGTCCCCCTAGCATTGCTTGACAACCGATGCTGGTTGTGTTTATGTCCCTGTTACTTAGTGGTTCGGCAAAAGAGACCGATAGGATAAGTACTGGGCTTACAAAAGAATAAGTCCCGGGGTCGATTTGCTCGACTAAAAGGCGGTGCTCCAGCATGGCCGCAGTCAAATGACTGAAACAAGTAAAAGAGTAAAAGAGAAAGAGTATAATGATGATGAACAAGATTCTAGGTTCAAACCCACAAAGCATCCCTATGGATAGCCACAGGTCAATTCGCACCTTGAAAGTTCATCAAAACACTGCTGTAGACATTGAGACAGGGTTTCAAGTCAGCCAATAAACTCAATGATTTCCGTGGTTCTGCTTCCTCTTGTAGCAATCCTCCTCCTTCTCTTCCCCTCCATACCTCCAGGTTTACGGTCCCTTCAAAAAGTTCACAGATGGCGCTACTCATTCTTCTCTTAAAAAAGAAAGCCAATCTGTTTTACTCTCTTCTGGATTTCACACGCCTCACAGTTCAAGTTTAGTTTTACATATTTCCTAAAAATGACAAATTTAAATTCACATTTCCTTCCCTTTTGTGCTCATTGGCTCTGAAGGTAGCCATTGCTGGAGAAATATTTCAACAACTTAGCACAAACTAGAAGAAAGTACAAATTTAACCCTTTCGTCACTTTATTTATTTTAAGATGTTCTGTGTCTCTTACAATTAATTTTAAATATAACAAAGAATTTAGTAAAATAACTTAGTTATTATTCAGTTAGTCTTAGGAACATAAATTGTGACAAAGGTTTGGTGGAAGATTTTAATTCAGAACTTTTGAAAACAAGACATTTGTACTGCAGAGCCAGAGGTGGTTTCAGCCAGGTTGGTAACAAAAGGGTTAAGAGAAACTGAATTAAATACCATCTTGTTTGTGATTATTGCTGTAATCATAGCATCTGGGATCTGAGATTTGAGGAAACCATTCAAGTGAGGGTTGTACAAATGGTCACCTACCCTCCAGGTACACACCTATGCACCCAATCCCACACACCTTCACCTACACTTGGCCACCTTTCTTTTCATTCAGGTTTCCATTCTTTGACATCATGGAAGTCTCTTCTCTCCTTGAAAAGAGACAAAAATCTTTGTATCCTTTCAGTTAGAAGCTCCCTAATTCCTCTCCATACCCACCAAAAACACCTCTGAAGACCTTTCACTATGTATGCCGGGTGTTCAGGCTAAATTTGACGAATTTTTCTGTCTCCTTTTATCAGGAACAGCTTGAGGTACTGGTGGACAGTGACTGGCCCCAGGGAGCATAAAATTAAAGTTGTAGTTGAGAAAAAGTTGTGGAGGACTGGAAGCCAGCAAAAAGTTACCTGTGTCATGATGATTCACACCTGGTGACACAACATGGACATCACAACTACTGCTCAATGCTCTGTGGACACTGAAACGGTTGTAAGACATGGACAGCTGCAACAGAGGTTATGAAGCTGTGGTCAGCAAGCATTCTGAATGCATCTGAACACTGGAATTCATCCAACAACTGGCCACCACAGAACCATTCCAGACAATCTTCATCACATCTTTATATATAAAAGTCAGGTTGTGTGTCTGTCTCCTACGATTTAGATTCCTAACTACTCCCACATTTTGCGGTGCAGTTTAACCAAAACCGGGTATCTTATAGTCGTGATTCATATCGAGCCCTTCTGGGTATTAGCGCACGTCTACGATGAGTCTACGATTTTTAAAATAATTTACCATCATTTTTTTCCATTTTAATGCATTTTTTCGCTATTATATAAGGGAAGTAACTCTCTAAAAATGTCTACGATGAGTCAACGATTTTTAAAAAATTTACCATCATTTTTTTTCCATTTTTGCTTTTTTTTGCTACTTTTTGGCTATAACTCTCTAAAAATGCTTTATAGTTATTTCCCTTACAAACCCGAGCAACGCCGGGCGATACTGCTAGTAATCTATAAAAACAGTGACAGACTTTTCCTTTCGTGAAATCCAGATTCAGGGATAGGGTTGTAGGATGCAATCAAGATTTTCGATGACTCCACGGATCTGTTCCATAAAACCTGTTGAGGGATTAGATGTCACAGCTCTGCTGAAAGTCCTCTCAGCAATACTGCAATCACGGGGAGAATGCTTCAGTCAATTGCTAAAGCAGCCAAACCTAAACGATCCAACTGGCATCTTTTATCTTTAACTTCTTTTATGGGGTGACGTCAGCAGCTGGGGAGCTGACCAAAACTTGGGGTTGACCAGAAGATGAAGGGGCAGAAGTGACGCACGCACAGGCAGGGCAGCATTGGGCTTTTTCGATCGAGGTAGCCGAGTGAGACAGACGTGTGAGCTCTTTTTTAAGGTAGGGGAAAAGCAGCTGCTATTTCTAGTGCTCGGGTCGGGCTGCGTGGAAGGGTGCGTTACCATTGAGAGATCTCCGTCGAGCGAAGAGAAGGTAGGTGTCCTTATTTCAAATCTCTCGCATACACCACATCTTTCAGTCATTAGACTGTGGCCATGCTGGGGCACCACCTTGAAGAGTATTTTGTCAAATGAATCAAGTCCGGTCGTCATTTTTAAGACTCTCTTAAAAGATAGCCTCTTTTGCTGAACCATTCAATTGTGGGGATGCAAACACACCAACACCCGTTGACAAGAAGTAGTGGAGGACAAACACAACAACACACATACACATATAGATACATGCACAACGGGCTCGTTTCTGGTCTGAAAGCAAGCTTCTCACCGCACAGGGAGAAGTTTTCCAAAAACCTCTCACCCATCATTTAAACAAACCACAAACCTTTGCTAAAATTAGTGCAACTTTAAAACAGATTATCTCCTGGACCAGACAACAGTCTAGCAGAGATTTTGGTGAAGAGCAGTTCCCTCTGCGACGAAGTGTTCCATCACTACGTCATGGAACCAAATATTTATGTTTCGACCTTTCAGTGTTTGGTCTCAACGACAGTAAAGGGGAGATAAATCTGTTTGCTTGATTAGTCAGGGTACAAGATTGCTGTCGATGGTAGTTAGGGTCAGGCTCCACACACACAAAAGAAACTCGTCCAGTCAATAAAAAGAGACGCATCAGAGTCACAGTGTGACTCTACAGGCGCGAGGACATGGTATTTATTACAGGGTGGCTTCATGGGAGATGCAGGGAGAGGAGATGTTTAATGCATTTATGCATGTTCAGAAGGCTTTTAAAGACAGCCAACAGGGAACTTGCGTCAGATATCGTCAGGAAGTGTGAATGTCTGTCAAAATTTGTGAATCAACTCCACCAAGGAACAATGGCCCAGGGTAATATTGGAGAACAGAAAGCTGAGCCCTTCAGAAAATGGGGGTTAGGCAAAGCTGTAGGTTGGTTCTTGTACACCAGTGGTTTTCAACCAGGGTTCCGCAAGACGTTACAAAACTGCTAAAATCAGCAGTAATTTTTAATTCTCCTGTGCAGATTTGTGTGCATAAGACTATTAAATTATTGCACAGGGGTTCCTCGAGCCAGTGGAATGTTTCCTTGGGGTTCCACTCCAGCAAAAAGTTTGAAAAGCACTGTTGTACATCCGTGTGACCACCACTGTTACATGGAAGGGCAGAAAGGAAGGTAGGAATCCTTATTAACTTTTACCTTGATAAAAATAGTTTCGAAATCTGCTGGACCTCCATGTTAAGATCAAAATAAATCGTTGAGCTACTAAATACCTACGACTGTGGGACAATGTGTATTGTGTTTCTTTTTATGACGGAAGCAGCACTAGGGAGAGGTGGTCAGTAAAGGATGGGAAGCAGTGGGAGGGAATGATGGATGGACAAAAGGTGGAATATGGGTAGAGTGTATGACGAGATCTATTTTAGAGTGATATCCATTATACGCTGAGTGACTCTTCTCCCTGGTCTTGTCCTCCGTAGTTGTAGCACAGTGGCCGGGGCTCTGGTTTTGAAAACTAGGTGCCATGAGTTCAATCCTCACTTGGGACTTCTGTGTTACTCTGGAAGTATAGTTTTACCAGGAAGGATAATTTATGTCTTTTTTGCCCACAGGGGGCTAAACACAGAGGGGACAAACAAGGACAAAGGGATTAAGTCGATTACATCAATTCCAGTGCATAACTGGTACTTATTTAATCGACCCCGAAAGGATGAAAGGCAAAGTCGACCTTGGCAGAATTTGAACTCAGAACGTAGTGGCAGACGAAATACCGCTAAGCATTTCGCCCGGCACGCTAACGTTTCTGCCAGCTCGCCACCTTATTTACCAGTAAGAATAATGCCAGGAAACATGGACAGATGTACCATAATTATAATTTAACATTTGTCAAATTTCTTGATGTTTATACAAAATGATGATATAAATACTAATTTTCAAAAGAAGTATATTTATTGGCCTGAAATAAAATTATTTTCCTGTTTGTACAACTCTTCCTCCTCAGTTTCTATGATTCTCTCTTTTTCCTTGTGTGCCTGGCTTTCCTTTACTCTCTGCCTGCCACACAGCCCAATAGGAGCACTTCTATTACCTCTCTCTCTCCTTTCCTCTCCTTAAATCAACCAGCATTTTTATTATACGCTCACACAAACACCACACATATACAGGGTGTAGTCTAAATTATGCAAAAATAAAAATAACACTGACATCTCATTTTAACAGATATATTTACCAAAATTACATTAATACTAAACAGTAAATTTATACAATGAAATCACCACTGGCTTCAACCACTGCCTCCAGACGACTTCAGAATCTCCTGCAACTCTTTTGGGTGGTCTCCTTGTTTAAGTTGGTGGATGCTGCCATAATCCTTGCCTTCAGTTCATCTTTGGTGTTACAAGGAGTTCTGTTGGTCTCTCGCTCAACTGCACCCCACACAAAATAATCAAGGGGGTTACAGTCTGGGGAGTTAGGTGGCAAGATGTTAGGGGTGATGTGGTTGCAGAAATTGTTTGACAGCCATGACTGGGTTCTCCTGCTTGTGTGACATGGTGCAAGGTCCTGTTGCCAGACAAAGGGTCTTCCAGCAGCCACCCTCTTGACCTAGAGCAGCACTACTTCCTCCAGGCACATGATGTAGGCCTCTGTGGTAAGATTGGAGGCAATAACGTCATCATCACTAGTGATCACTCCAAACACAATGATATTGACTGGGTCCTGAGATTGACACCCAAACACTCTGAAATGTTTGTATTGGAGCTTCCAGCATGAATGCCAAACAGTACAGCATGTTTACAAATCTCTGGCAGAGTGAATTGCATCATGGTGTTGTTTTTCTCACAGATCAGTTGGTGCCCAACTGACCCTACTATACTGTGTAGTCAACAAAATCAAAAACAAACAATTCAGTCAATGAATCAAATTTAACAAAATATGTTTTTGGTTACAACTGATTCTGATTGAGCTTATGTGAACACAGGTTGGAAAGTTCTGTAAATTTAAACATTTCCATAAATAGAATCATTTTACTTACAAAATAGGATTATTTTAAACAGGTCAGCCCTGACCAAACAGATCTCTAGTCAATATTCCGTAGCCACATTGTGTCTTCCTATTTTTAAGATTTGAAGGAGACTTGGCTGTTATTTCCAGTAGGTCAAGCAATGATATAAATCAATAGAGATGAAACTTTCCACTATGAGGGAGGAGGGTACCACAGGGAATGAGGGTACCACAGGAAATGAGGGTACCACAGGAAATAAGGGTACCACAGGAAATGAGGGTACCACAGAAAATAAGGGTACCACAGGAAATGAGGGTACTACAGGAAATAAGGGTACCACAGGAAATGAGGGCATCGCAGGAAATGAGGGTACTACAGGAAATAAGGGTACCACAGGAAATAAGGGTACTACAGGAAATGAGGGTACCACAGGGAATGAGGGTACCACAAGAAATAAGGGTACCACAGGAAATGAGGGTATCGCAGGAAATGAGGGTACCACAGGAAATAAGGGTACCACAGGAAATGAGGGTATCACAGGAAATGAGGGTACCACAGGAAATGAGGGTATCGCAGGAAATGAGGGTACCACAGGAAATAAGGGTACCACAGGAAATGAGGGTACATCTGGGCTGAGAAAAACTATAAATATCTACCTTTAGAATTCTAGACTAGGTCTCTTGGTGGTTGGTCATTATTGGTATTTAGGGAATTAATCAATGAACTCTTTCAACATTTCAATATGAAAGATTCCTCATTAATTAAAGAATCAACGGTGTTACTTTATGGATCATCCGTAATTTCAGATAATTCCCAGCAGCTTTAATCCCATCCGACTTAATAATAACACTTGGATTGGCTGAATATAAAAGGTTTAATAATAATACTAATAATAATAATTGTGTACAGTGCTCAGGTGCACTACAACTCATCTAAAGTGTATATATCTCAGGTGTAGTTTCGGCGGATTTCGGAAAGAATGAGGGCCTTAAAAGATGCAGTGTCATGGCAGTCAACAACTGACGCAGGCAGTTTATTCCATGCTTCAGCAACTCTGAGCGTGAAAAATGTTTCCGAAAAGTCATGGGAGCTGTTTGTTTTCTGACTCTTTGTAGGCAGTCCACGTGTGTTAGACACATGGAGATCAAAAAGGTGTTCAGTGTTGTGTGGTTGAGGTGGTTGATACCTAGTGGGGTTTACCAAGTCCGTCGCCAAACGCCGGAGATTCAGTGAATCCATGCCCAGGGGAAAACAAGCGCTCAGAATATGGTAGGTGTCTGATGGAGGGTGCGTTTGGTTGCACGTCTCTGGAAGATTCCAGGAGTCAATGTTCTGTGCAAGATAGGGGTTCCAAACTGATGATGCGAATTCCAAGTGTGGTCGTACCATAGCTGTATACAGTTTTATAGATGGCTGGAGAGCGGCTAACAAAAGACCTGCTGAGTGATGCCAAGACACCTCGGCCTTCTGACAATCTTAGAGATATGTTTCCATGGATGGAATCTGTCCCATCTCCAACGTGGAAGAATTCACATACACCAAAAACCAAATTAACAACAACTGTTGTTTGTCAGCTTCAACTAAGCAACTTCACGACCAAAAGCATCCCAGCCATGGCCATCTCCACTTTTTTCTTACATTGGATATCTTCAACTACATCAACTCATATGTTGGTCACTTTCTTACAAGTCACATGTTGTTGGATTAAAAACTTGGCTACTATTTTTAACAGGTCTAGCTTTCACTTTCGGAATGATTTGCTCCGCTGAGTGAGACAAGAAATCCCTTGGGGTATGCTTCACGTGACGATAACTTTGATGAAAATTGGTAAAAAATGGAATTGAGAACAAAAGGCTGAGAATATACGATTCAAGGGAGGTAATTATTATAACTGATAAAAACAAAGCGATCCAGGGGAGATAATTCTTCTTTTTGCAAACAACTTGTCACCAGTTGAAAGCTCTCAGATGCTCACAAGTTTATGGGGTTACCGGGAGAGGGCGCACGCTGTTTATGTCACATGGATTTGACATTCTTTTTTTTTTGAATGGTGAAACTCTAAAATCTAAAAAGAATGTAAATAGGACAGTGTGACCGTAGACTACACATACACACACATATATATATATATATATATATATACACACACACGTATTTATGTATGCCTATACATGTATATGTATACATGCTACCATTGTTCCACTGTAGAAACCCCAGCCAGGTCCCAGTTATTTGTTAATTTGTATAAAACTATACCAACCTGACGTCTTGGATGAGATCCAGGCGAACATTAAAACCACCAGGCACGAGTGACCTGAAGCTATTGTCACAGCATCCTTCTTGGATAGAAACCCTGCACTTTCATTGTCTTCTTTCTTTCTCTGACATTTTATGGCTGTTTTGTCCTTAAAACCGTACAATAAACATTTATTGTACACACACACATGTATGTAATCAATAGTGGATGTATATGTACACACAATTGGTGAACAAACACTAAATGTAGCACTTGACATATTTAGTTAGAGTTGGACTCATTTTTTAAAAATTAGTGACTCAACCAGCCCACTTAGGTATACCTTTCCTTCATTGGACACTAAACTCTGCTTGTGAAGACCTGTTGAGGCAAGTGATAAAATCAAAATCAAAT
This sequence comes from Octopus sinensis, assembly GCF_006345805.1. Taxonomy (NCBI): domain Eukaryota; kingdom Metazoa; phylum Mollusca; class Cephalopoda; order Octopoda; family Octopodidae; genus Octopus; species Octopus sinensis. Next base: position 211,708,524 of record NC_042997.1, on the reverse strand, counting down.
TCGTTGACTGGTATCCATGCCAGTGGAGAGCTAAGAGCACCATCTGAGTGTGATTCTTGCCAGAGCAGCTGACTGCCGGTGACACGTAAAAAGCACCATTCGAGCATGATCATTACCAACGTTGCCACTGGACTGGCTCCTATGCAGGTGGCACATAAAAAACACCATTTGAGCGTGGCCATTGCCAGTACTGCCTGACTGGCCCTTGTGCCAGTGGCACATAAAAGCACCCACTACACACTTGGAGTGGTTGGCATTAGGAAGGGCATCCAGGCCTAGAAACTCTGCCAGATCAAATTGGAGCCTGGTGCAGCCACCTGGTTCGCCAGCCCTCAGTCAAATTGTCCAACCCATGCTAGCATGGAAAGCGGACGGTTAAAGACGATGATGATGATGATGATATATATATATATGTATATACTTTATTGAATCTAAACAAAACTGTCTGACAAACAGGAATGTGAAACTCTGAGTAACAGTTTTTGGGATATCGTTGATGCTTTTAAAAAAAAGTCTGTATATATATATATATATATTTTATATACACACACGTCTATACAATCACACATACTTACAGGCTTTGTACATATTGTTCCTTGGTGGAGTTGCTTCACAAATTTTGACAGACATTCACACTTCCTGACGATATCTGACGCAAGTTCCCTGTTGGCTGTCTTTAAAGCCTTCTGAACATGCATAAATGCATTAAACATCTCTCTCCCTGCATCTCCCATGAGCCACCCTGTAATAAATACCATGTCCTCGCGCCTGTAGAGTCACACTGTGACTCTGATGCGTCTCTTTTTATTGACTGGACGAGTTTCTTTTGTGTGTGTGGAGCCTGACCCTAACTACCATCGACAGCAATCTTGTACCCTGACTAATCAAGCAAACAGATTTATCTCCCCTTTACTGTCGTTGAGACCAAACACTGAAAGGTCGAAACATAAATATTTGGTTCCATGACGTAGTGATGGAACACTTCGTCGCAGAGGGAACTGCTCTTCACCAAAATCTCTGCTAGACTGTTGTCTGGTCCAGGAGATAATCTGTTTTAAAGTTGCACTAATTTTAGCAAAGGTTGGTGGTTTGTTTAAATGATGGGTGAGAGGTTTTTGGAAAACTTCTCCCTGTGCAGACATGACTGTGCGGTAAGAAGCTTGCTTTCAGACCAGAAACGAGCCCGTTGTGCATGTATCTATATGTGCATGTGTGTTGTTGTGTTTGTCCTCCACTACTTCTTGTCAACGGGTGTTGGTGTGTTTACATCCCCACAATTGAATGGTTCAGCAAAAGAGGCCATCTTTTAAGAGAGTCTTAAAAATGATGACCGGACTTGATTCATTTGACAAAAAACTCTTTGTACATATTACACACCCACACATAGGATAGCTGTAGTGTGGATTTCATATCCCAGGTCTTGTGAAGGAAGTGATAGTGTTACTCGATATTTTAACCTTTGCCCTCATACATACATCTACAAATGAACACAGGTCTACACACACACACATACATATCTGCTTGTGTCAGGCGTTAGCCTGTTTCATTACACTACGGCTTCATCATCAATCCGACAGGACCGTCCGTACCAAGACCATACAACTGCTATCATTACAGATGGTCCTGTTGACAGGGTATATCCTACTTATCTGCAACCAAATGAAAATACCTGACTTTTCAACTACTTTAATCTGAAAAAGTGTTTCCACCAATTAAATGCTGATTCACATTTAGGAGGAAGCAGTGACATGCATTACACTATGCAAGCTGTCACTATTACACCACGAATCTGCCTTATCTATTCTAATCTAATCTGTAATTCCTTCTCGGAGACACAATGGCTCAGTGGTTAGGGCAGCAAACTCGTGGTCGTAGGAGTGCGATTTCAATTCCCAGACCAGGCGTTGTGAGTGTTTATTAAGCAAAAACACCTAAAGCTCCATGAGGCTCTGGCAGGGGGTGGTGGCGAACCTTGCTGTACTCTTTCACCCCCAACTTTCTCTCACTCTTTCTTCTTGTTTCTGTTGTACCTGTATTTCAAAGGGCCAGCCTTGTCACTCTCTGTGTCACTCTGAATCTCTTCCGAGAACTACATTAAGGGTACACGTGTCTGTGGAGTGCTCAGCCACTTGCACATTAATTTCACAGTTGATCGGATCAACTGGAACCCTCCTTGTCGTCATAACCAACGGAGGAACCATAACGATAATAATTCCTTCTGTTTACCAAATACCATTCATACGATTTCTTAAGATGCTTCCTAACCTCTTTTTCTCAATTCCTTTGTGCATTGTCCTTTTGGTTGTGTTCAGAGAATGGATGAAGTCTTGTGTAACTTTCTCATTTTATGGAGTTGGGCACCACCAGAGGGACATATTGATATAATAATTCCTTCTGTTTACCAAATACCATTCATACGATTTCTTAAGATGCTTCCTAACCTCTTTTTCTCAATTCCTTTGTGCATTGTCCTTTTGGTTGTGTTCAGAGAATGGATGAAGTCTTGTGTACACTTTCTCATTTTATGGAGTTGGCACCACCAGAGGGACATATTATTCATTACTTTCAATCAGTCCGATAAATATATATTTACAAAAATTAATTGAAATGGCTTTTCTGATAATTTCTCCACTTTAACTTTTCATTACCAACCCGGCTCAAACCGGTTCTGGCTCTGGCTTGGCACCACCAGAGGGACATATTTTCATTACTTTCAATCAGTCCGATAAATATATATTTACAAAAATTAATTGAAATGGCTTTTCTGATAATTTCTCCACTTTAACTTTTTCATTACCAACCCGGCTCAAACCGGTTCTGGCTCTGGAATACAAATGTCTTGTTTTCATAAGTTTTGAATTAAAATCTTCCACCAAACCTTAATCACAATTTATGTTCCTAACACTAGCTTAATGATAACTAAGTTAATTGACTAAATTCTTTTTTATATTTAAAATTAATTGAAAGAAACACAGAAGAACATCTCGAAAAATAAATACAGTAACGAAAGGGTTAATAATTAGATGATTGTAAATCGTTAGGTATTTACGCTTTGTAAACATTTCGTTTGCAAGATTCTTTATGTCAATTCGTGTATTGAAGCATATTTCATTGTGTCTGGGGAGGGTCATTCTCTTTTAGTGCGTTATTATTGAACACACTCACTGGTTTGATTTCCACTCATTCACTTGTTTTTTTGTAAAATTTCCGTTGCTTCTTGCAATTTGTAAACACTTTTTTCAAATATGTGTATAATAATGTGCCAAGGACTTTCTATTTCTAATCCTACTAATAAACATCATCATAACTTAACGGTTTTCATGCAGCCATAGGTCAGATGGTTTGACTGGACCTATATTTAACAGGGTTTTCAGATACGCCACAATTCTCATGGGACTTAGACAAGATGTTGTTTCATTTTTATTTCTAGCCAGACTCTTCAATATCTAAGGCAAGCAGTCTATGATTGCAGTGGTTGGATGGGTGATCTGTTGTCACTCTGATATTCAAGAGGATGGACTCAGCTATGTTCTGGTTGCTTCCCATGGTGCTATTTCTCTCTGATTCTTGGATGCTATTTTCTGACATTGCTTTAACAATAACATTAGTGTCATCCGACCCATGCCAAAAATGGAAGGCAGATATTAAGCATCAACTTCAGCTCTTCTTATTAATAACTGCATTGTTTCTTTCAGGTAAATTGACATCTGGATGTTCAAAGAAGACTTCAAAAGACTTCCCTTGAAAATGGGCAGAATTTGGCATCATGGCGTTATCAAGTACCTGCAGAAAAGGGGTTTAGCTCCCAATGATATTCAGGCTGACATTGTTGCTACATTAGGGGATGAGGTTTCAGCTTTACCAACAGAGCAAAAGTGGGAAGCTGAACTTAGGCGAGGAAGGGACAGTCTTGAAGATGACCCAGAGTCTGGACGTCCTGTGAACTGCCACCAGCAAGGAAAACATTGATCGTGTTCACCACATGATGATGGATGACAGGCAATTGGCTTTAACCCTTTAGCATTCAGATTATTCTGTCAACTGTAACACTTTTTAATTCAAATTGTTTTTAATTAATCCTGCATTATTTTGCAACCTTGAAATTTTGATGACGTGACTGTATATTTTATAATGGCATTGAAGGGTAGGTATGATAGGTTTGATCTGGCCAGTTAGAACATAAAACAGGAAGCATATTTGGGCCGGATATGGCCGGTTTAAATCAAATAACCAATGCTATTAGCATATCCCATGAGAGTGTTGAGAATATTCTGCACAACGAACTAGGTGGGTTCCGAGTCTTCTGGCACCTGATCAAAAGTGTGCCAGGCTGATCACATCACAGGAGAAAAATCTAGATCTAAATCTGGTTTTCTTGAACATCTTATGAGTGTTGCCTTTATCACTTTGAACCAGAGAGAAAGGGTCGATCCATGCCGTGGAAACACCTCTTCCTCGCCTGCTCCACAGAAGACGAAAGCCGTTTCATCTGCAGGGAAGGTGATGGCCTCAGTTTGGTGGGATGCAAAAGGCATTATTACTCATCCCCTCCCTGGCCCCAACATGAAACAACCATTTGGATGGAAACCAGTATTGCAGTGATGACAATGACTCTTTTGAGCAACAGGATGAAAGCTTCTTCACCAATGGGATCCAAGGACTGCAAATCCGATGGAAGAAAGGAGTGAACCGCAAAGAAAGGGGGGGGCTATGCTGGAAAAGAAACCTCATTTGGTTACATACTATGAGGGCATCTTAGTCAGCCGACCCTCATATACGGCTTTTCGGTGTAGATTTTAGATTGGTGCTGTCAGCAGACGCAGCCATTTCCATCAACTGATTGCAATTTACTGGAGTTTGGATGAGTTTAGTCCAACAGTGTTTAACCCTTTCATTACCGTATTTATTTTCTGATGTTCTGTGTTTCTTTCAATTACTTTAAATATAACAAAGAATTTAGTAAAATATCTTAGTTATCATTAAGCTAATGTTAGGAACATAAATTGTGACTAAAGTTTGATGGAAGATTTTAATTCAAAACTTATGAAAACGAGACATTTGTACTACAGAGCCGGTTTCAGCCGGGTTGGTCATGAAAGGGTTAAACAAACATTGGGCATCTTTTTTACTGAGCCTGGTGCAGCCTTCCAGTGTGCCAGCCCAGTCAAACTGTCCAACCCATGCCAGCATGGACAACGGACATTAAATGATGATGATGATGATGATGGTGAGGTGATGACAGGTCCATCTTGCCAGTCCAGGCTTCCAGAGTCATATCTACCAAACCAGTCCCTGAAGACCAAATTTGTTAGGATCCACAGTGTGAAGCTTTCAATAATTTTCTATGGAAAATTCAACATAGGCGCAGGAGTGGCTGTGTGGTAAGTAGCTTGCTAACCAACCACATGGTTCTGGGTTCAGTCCCACTGCATTGCATCTTGGGCAAGTGTCTTCTGCTATAGCCCCGGGCCGACCAATGCCTTGTGAGTGGATTTGGTAGACGGAAACCGAAAGAAGCCCGTCGTATATATGTATATATATATATATATATATGTGTGTGTGTATATGTTTGTCCCCCTAGCATCGCTTGACAACCAATGCTGGTGTGTTTATGTCCCCGTTACTTAGCGGTTCGGCAAAAGAGACCGATAGAATAAGTACTGGGCTTACAAAGAATAAGTCCCGGGGTCGATTTGCTCGACTAAAGGCAGTGCTCCAGCATGGCCGCAGTCAAATGACTGAAACAAGTAAAAGAGTAATTAATTAACCAGTTGATTCATAATCACTTTTTTTTGTGGTGGTGGTGGTTGTGGTGGGAGAGGAGATGTCAGTTGACTATTTGGAGCTTAGTGTTTAACTGGCATTTTGTCTTATTGACCTTGGAACAATGAAGGGCAAAGTTAACCTGGGTATAATTTGAACTCAGACTGTAAAGAAGGACAATTACCATTTTGCCCCGATGCCCTACCATCAGCAGCGAACCAGATGGCTGCACCAGGCTCCAGTCTTGATCTGGCAGAGTTTCTACAGCTGGATGCCCTTCCTAATGCCAACCACTCCGAGAGTGTAGTGGGTGCTTTTTATGTGCCAGTGACATGGAGGCCAGTCAGGTGGTACTGAAAACGACCTCACTCGGGTGGATAAAAGTTGCAAAAGAGAGTGACGGATAGATTAGGGGTAGAAGGTAGTCAATAGTGTTTGTGTGTGTGTATAATTCTGGGTTCAATCTTAGTGTGCAACACCTTGGGCAAGTATTTTTACTACAGCCGTAAAGCCAACCAATGCTTCGTGAATAGATTTGGTGAATGGAAAATGCATTGAAGCCCATTTTTAATTTTAAAGTATTTTCACCAACATTATTTTGAGTCCCCTTTTCCATGCCTGCATGGCTCAGAATATGTTGAAGCGGATTTTCTACAGCCGGATGCCCTTCCTGTCACCAACCCCCACATATATTTCCAAGCAAGGTTATAATGCCACCCCCACCACCCCGGCCAGAATATATTGGAAACGAAGGGCACTGCTCGTATGACAGTGATACTGGTTCACAACTATCACATCATGCTATGGCAAGGAGAAAGTAACACCCACACAATGTATAATGGGCTTCTTTCAGTTTCCATCTACAAAAACCATTCACATGGCTTTGGTCAGCCCAGGACTATAGTAGAAGACATTTGGCCAAGATGCCATGAAGTGGGACTGAACCCAACACCATGCGATTGGGAAGCAAACTTCTTACCCCCACAGCCCCGCATGCACCTACATCAATAACTATATTGCTTGGGTTTATCTCTCACCACCTCACAACTGCTGTCAGGGTTTTTGCACTTCCATAACTTAGCAATGGGTCAAAAAATGTTGACCCATAGCCAGTGTCCAACGAGAGAAACTGTCTGTGTATCCACCACCATATACACCTGACCCCTGTCATTGTGCATTTCTCTGAACCCCCACCCCACCCCCTTATGTGTTCAGGCTGTGCCCTGGCACCACATCTCCCTCTAATTTTACAGCAAGATACCCATTCCTGTCCCTCAGCACCCAAAGCGATGCCACCTTCCTCAATACTGCACCCCACTCTGTAAGGGGTCTCATCTTGCAAGTCACTTGCCGACACCCTGCTGGTGCCACCAATAACAGCAGCCAGTACACTCTGTAAAATGGTCAGCATTAGAAAGGGTATCCAACCATAGAAACCTTGCCAAAGCAGACCCCAGCTAGATTCTGTAGAACCATGCAGCACAGACATTAAATGATGATTATAATGAGAGATATATATTATCTTCAACACTCTTTACTCTTTTACTTGTTTCAGTCATTTGACTGCAGCCATGCTGGAGCACCGCCTTTAATCGAGCAACTCGACCCGGGGACTTATTCTTTTGTAAGCCCAGTACTTATTCTATCGGTCTCTTTTGCCGAACCGCTAAGTAACGGGGACATAAACACACCAGCATCGGTTCTCATGCAATGCTAGGGGGACAAACACAGACACCCAAACACACACACGCATCTAAATATACATATATACGACAGGCTTCTTTCAGTTTCCGTCTACCAAATCCACTCACAAGGCATTGGTCGGCCCGGGGCTATAGTAGAAGACACTTGCCCAAGATGCCACGCAGTGGGACTGAACCCGGAACCATGTGGCTGGTAAGCAAGCTACTTACCACACAGCCACTCCTGTGCCTATTTACACTGTTATGTAAATATTCTAAAACATATTACAAGTGGGGAGTAAAAGATTATTTGCCAATGTAACATGGCAGTCCTGGTTTAGGACAAATGTTGCTGTAATTTAGCCCCAGGAGACATCGTCTCCAGCAGCTGGCCATACGACACAATCTGTGTCCTTATGTTTTCGAACAGATTTACAAATAATATACAAGTGTGTAATGCATGGTGACAAAATGACAATACCTGGGGTAGACTGGAAACCTGTTTATACACAGTATATATTATATAAATGTGTGTGTGTGTGTATGTGTATGTATATACATACAGAAAATAAAGCCAGAGTTGATTTGGTCAATGGAAACTGAAAGAAGCCCATTAAATAGGTGTGTTTGTGTCTCTTTGTCTTAATACCACACAATGGTTGACCCATGCAAGTAAAAAAAAGTAATGCCATTTTGTTTAGGACAGGTATAATTACCAACACAGGAACATGTCTCATACATCAACATGAAGCTGGTCCTCTGTGGATCACATCCCTACTTCTCAACATAGTCACCATTCCCCTCAATAGCAATGTTCCACCTTTGAATGAGAGCATGTATCCCTGACCCATAAAATTCTGTTGACTGTTCTGTGAGCCACTTCTTCACTACAGTTTTCACTTCCTCGTCACTGGAATAATGTTTGCCTCTCAAACTGAAGAGATGATAGTTTGAAGGCACTAAATCTGGTGAAGAAGTGGCTCAAAGAACAGTCAACAGAATTTTACAGGGCAGGGATCCATGCTCTCATTCAAAGGTGGAACATTGCTATTGAGAGAAACGGTGACTGTGTTGAGAAATAGGGATGTGATCTACAGAGGACCAGCTTCATTTTGATGTATGATACATGTTCCTGTGTTGGTAATTATATCTGGCATTACTTTTTGACTCATCCTCGTATGAAATATATATATATTCATTATTATCATTTCACATCCATTGTCCATGCTGGCATGGGTTGGACGATTTGACCAGGTCTGGTAAGCTCTTACAACAGACATTAAAAGATGATGATGAGGAGGATATCATCATTGATTTAATGTTTATTCATACATAAAAATAAATATTCTTGTATCCAGTTGACCTAAAAAGGATAAAAAAGACATTAGCTCAGATATTATGCAAACCTCTTTACTCAACACATAAATAATGTGTGCGTGTGTGTGTGTAAATGTGCATATATATACATATATATATACACTCATAGCTCGGTAGTGCAGACTAAAAAGGGGGAACACTGGTCCAAGGAAAGCGATGGTCCATAGGTACCGACACTAAGGTTACGTTAGAAGTAGCAAATATCAACAATTACATGATGAAAGACAGAGGAATACAAAATGGTATTTCGAACACAATGCATAAAAAGGGGCAAAACCATGGAGCAATGAGCTCATAGTACATCAGAGTTTTAAATTGAATCACCTGCTTCCAAAATCCATTAAAGGTAGGTCTGCAGTACCGAGGTAAGAGTGTGTAAAAATATATATATATATATATATATATATATATATACCGATCGTGGCCGATGCCGGACCCCCCCCCTGGCACCTGTGCAGGTGGCACGTAAAAAGCACCCACTACACTCACAGAGTGGTTGGTGTTAGGAAGGGCATCCAGCCGTAGAAACTCTGCCAGATCAGACTGGAGCCTGGAGCAGCCCCTGGCTTCCCAGACCCCGGTCGAACTGTCCAACCCGTGCTAGCGCGGAAAACGGACGTTAAACGATGATGATATATATATATATATATATATTAGAAGAAATGAGGTACTCAGAAATGCGGATGGTTTTATATTTACAGATATTTATTAGCATGTTACATGTCTTTATATATCATATATCATATATTAGCGCTAATAAATATCTGTAAAAGAAAACCATCCGCATTTCTGAGTAGCTCATTTCTTCTAATATATATATATATCTATATATATAAAACTGTAGTTGTGTGAGTGTCTGTCTCCTACGATTTAGATTCCTAACTCCTCCCACATTTTGCGGTGCAGTTTAACCAAATTCGGGTATCTTATAGTCGTGATTAATATCGAGCCCGTCTGGCTATTAGCGCGCGTCTACGATGAGTCTATGATTTTAAAAATAATTTAACATCATTTTTTATTCCATTTTAATGCATAATTTTTCGTGTGTCGATGGCGGCGGAGTTGGCGTCCACGCTCAAACACCTGCACCTGTGTTTGCTTCTCCCCCTTCTTCCCTCCCTCGTGAAGCTGTGGGGAAGGGAGTTTAAGGAAATCAACGTCGTAATGCATTGTCAAGGAGACCAGCGTTCTTTTAGAACAACGACTTCATGGCTTGAAGACACCAAAACAGAAATGGCTAAGAAAGCCCGAATTGGCATCTATAAAGGAAGTAACTCTCTAAAAATGCTTATATAGTTATTTCCCTTACAAACCCGAGCAACGCCGGGCAATACTGCTAGTATAATATAATAATAAGAGTAATTTCTTCGATGGTTTTTCAAAAAACCAACAATTATTTACTGGTAGATTTCGGCATGTAAATATAACCGTTAGCGGCAGGAACTTCTGTGAAGTTCAGTATATATATATTGTATATAAATAGAAGGGGCAGGTTGCTTAGCCGCATACCGAAAAAATTAGAAATAGCAGTCGGAGACTGTTTATTTCTATTTTCTACAGGTGGGACTCCACATACGACAAGGATATGTCGTATGTGGAGTACCACTTGTAGAAAACAGTCTCCGACTGCTATTTCTAATTTTTTCGGTATGTGGCTAAGCAACCTGTTGCCTGCCCCTTCTATTTATATACAATATATATATATATATAAATACACATACATGTGTGTGTGTGTTGCTTGCTATAGGTGTCCACTGAATCTGATGATGACCGTATTCTTCCACTGGTGAGTCCCTTGGCATCAGAACATCCCAAGACTTGATATGTAACATCAGTCACAGCAGACATGACATTGAAAGGTTCGGTTGGTGAGGTGAAGTATTAAATCTGCATGCATGCCCCTCTTCCTCAATTCTCCTGGAAAGTCCGAAGGTGTTTCTCCTCCACCTCTTCTCTTATCTCCTGTTTGCCATCAATGTTCAAACCAGCCGGATCCAGCATCTCACACCTACCGATTAATCTTTGAAATTCTGAATAAATAAGTTTTACATTTGACAGAATAATCTGAATGCCAAACGGCTGAAGTTGGTCTGGGATCTGCATTTTGGATTCTTCAGCCTGGCAGTAACGATAGAGGTCGTTAGAGGTAAGAAACAAGTTAGACACATGTAATACATGCTGTCAATTGATGCTGTTGGGGGGTTCCTAAATGTGCCAGTGTATTGCATCTGGTGACCAGATCTGTACAGAGAGGCTGGCCTCTGGGGCCATCAAATGTATGTGACTATACCTATTTCTTTACTACCCACAAGGGGCTAAACACAGAGAGGACAAACAAGCACAGACAAACGAATTAAGTCGATTATATCGACCCCAGTGCGTAACTGGTACTTAATTTATCGACCCCGAAAGAATGAAAGGCAAAGTTGACCCCGGCGGAATTTGAACTCAGAACGTAACGGCAGATGAAATACCTATTTCTTTACTATCCACAAGGGGCTAAACACAGAGAGGACAAACGGATTAAGTCGATTATATCGACCCCAAAAGGATGAAAGGCAAAGTCGACCTCGGCGGAATTTGAACTCAACGTAGCGGCAGACGAAATACCGCTAAGCATTTCACTCAGCGTGCTAACGATTCTGCCAGCTCATCGCCTTATATGTATGTGACTATATCTCACTAACGCAAAGGAGAATAAAAACACAGACTGGCTAATGAGAATCTTGGTAAGGAGATTAAGATGGCTATTCAGAAAGACCCTTTTTCTCAAAGGATACAGAGACCCGTTTGAAGACCCTTCAATTACATTTGTGAAGCTGTCAAAGATTTTACTAAGCATTTCTTTGTTTTTTTTACAATAAATTTTCTAAAACACACGGAGTTCTTTTTCCAACTCACTCCAGTATTGGTTTCCAACCACTTGTCTTAGTTTTAATTCCTAAAAGTTGCTATTCTTAGCTTCTCATTGTACAGCATGGATTTATTAATAGAGCATTCGCAGAATGCATGACGCTCCATTTGTGAATCTCCATACAGGAAATCTGAGTCCCTTAGCATATAAGGTTACATAAGGCTGAACACTGCTGCACTCAGCAGTAATCTGTCCAGCACCCAAAGGCAGCAGGTCACCAACAAGCTCAGTTTACACGTTGACGACTGTGCTCAGGTAAGTCACACTCCAGATTCCCTATCAGCCATTAACAATTTAGAAAGAATGGCACCTAACAGTTAAAGCTCAGAGAGTGGAGGCACATGGCCTAGTGGTTAGAGCAGCGGACTCACGGTCGAGGGATCGCAGGTTCGAATCTCAGACCGAGCGATGTGTATGTTTATGAGTGAAACACCTAAGCTCCATGCGGCTCCGGCAGAAGGTAATGGTGAACTGCTGACTCTTTCGTCCTGCATCTTGCAGCTCACCAGCGATGGACTGGCGTCCCGTCCAGGTGGAGAACCTATACGCCAAGAAACCGGCCCTTATGAGCCAGGCATGGCTCAAGAAAGAAGAAATGCTCAGAGAGGTGAAATTACTCATCAGTGGGACAATACACTCTCTCCTCCGTGACACAGAGAGTAACAAGGCCGGCCCTTTGAAATACAGGTACAACAGAAACAGGAAGTAAACATTCTCCCTACCACAACAAATATTGGGTCAAACACTTCCACCTGGACAGAACCATTTCCAACAATTCACACTGGACAAGGAGTGTGTATATACACATAGGCATATAAATTTATACACATAAATATGTTTATAAATATATATAATTACACTTCTACGTTATATAAATATATGTAACTATAAACATATACTATTTAATGGGTACTACTAGCGAAGTGGTTGCGGTGCGTGCACTTGTGCATCCGCACTAGCTAGTCGTAAATAGTCGATCCTACAATGACTTGCACGTATGTTTGTATTTCAAGGCTGAATCCATATCAAAGAAAATTAAATAATATTTTTCGAACAAAGTAAATAAAACGCAAAGTAAATAATTTTATAAACTAAGGAAATAAATTATTTTTATAAACAAACTAAGGTTAGGGTTAGGGTTAGGGTCAGGTTTAGGGTTAAAAAGTCGTTGTAGGATCGACTACTTGCGACTAGCTAGCATGGATGCGCGCACCGGGACCACTGTTCGCTAGTAGTACCTATTTAATGTAAATAGTAAATAGTCATGAGTTATTAATAGTTTCATACAATGGAGATGTTTTCTAGGTGTTTTAATAACACATTTAGTGTTTCTAAACACATGGACTATACAAGTTACATAACAGGACAATAGATTTGTAACTTGTATAGGCCATGTGCTTCGAGCTCAAAGATTGCTTGGAGTCACTAGGTATGTTATTAAGATCTGCCTAGAAAACACCTCCAATGCATGAAACTATTATGGCCAGCTACTGCAAACATTAAATATTTATCTCTCACCAAAATGGAGTTAGTTTTTGTTGATCTAACCTTAACAGAAAAGTAAACTCTATATATGTGTGTGTGTGTGTATCATGATGTAGCGAGTTCAATTCCCAGATCAGGCTGTGTGTTGTGATCTTGAGCAAGACACTTGATTTCCTGTTGCTCCATTTCACTCAGCTGTAGAAATGAGTTGCAACATCACTGGTGCCAAGCTGTATCGGCCCCATTTTCTTTTCCCTTGGATAACATCGGTGGCATGGAGAGGAGAGGATGGTATGCATGAGCAACTGGTGGTCTTCCATAAACAACCTTGCCCAAACTTGTACCTCAAATGGAAACTTTCTACATGCAATCCCATGGTCATTCATGACCAAAAGGGGGTCTTTACCCTTTTATATTCTATATTAATGTGCCACTATTAGCTTCAAGTGCTGAAAGCATGCCAAACAGTATTTTTTAATGTCTGGTGTCCTAGCACAATTGTCTGATGATTGTGCTAGGACATCAGATGTGTTAAAAACAGTTTGGCATGATTTCATCACATGAAACTAATAGTGGCATATAAAAATATATACTATGTTTATTAAATAACATTCATCTCTCACCAGATGGGGTCCTTTTTTGATCTTACCACCACAGAACAGTACAATATATATATATATATATATATATATATATATATATATATATATATATATATATATACAAGATAAGAAAATGGAGAAATACATCTAAATCAAATATCAACTACCAGATAATACTCAATCACATGCTTTATTAAACCACCACATAAGAGACTGTAGGGTTAAACATAAAAAAGCAGAACAAATCAGTGTACATAAAGGAATGTACATAAAAAAGTGTACATAAAAGAGTAATGTTGTATAATAAGTAGAATATATATGTGATTAAGTATTATCTGGTAATTGATATTTGATTTAAATGTATTTCTCCATTTTCTTATCTTGTATTAGTAATTTGTGGTAAATCATTTTACCTTTGCCCATATAATACAGTAAATGAATTGATTGCATCGCAATCCTTAACATTTATGTATTAACTTTGTTGGGTACTTCACTAGCAGTATATTGGATATACGTTATCCCATGGAGGGTTGCATTTACAACCCCTATCTCAATTTGTATATATATATATATATATATATAATATAATTCGAGACAAAACCACTATTTTAAAATCAAACAAGGAAAGACTTAATCAATACATAAAATTTTAATATAAATTAAATAAACCGCCACTACAATTGTTTCCTGTCTTCTATTGACATTCTTCAGGTGGATTTTCGATCTTCTAATCAGTATCAAATTATGATTAATTAATTTGATACTGATTAGAAGATCGAAAATCCACCTGAAGAATGTCAGTAGAAGACAGGAAACAATTGTAGTGGCGGTTTATTTAATTTATATTAAAATTTTATGTATTGATTAAGTCTTTTCTTGTTTGGTTTTAAAATAGTGGTTTTGTCTCGAATTATATTATATAATATTTTACTATAAAATTGGATTTAACCCTAAATCTGATTTTTCCCTGTAATTTTGGATTCATTCCCTAATATTTATTATTATATATATATATATGTGTGTGTGTGTGTGTGTGTGTGTGTGTCAAGGACCTATAATCCTTTGATGGGATGCTAGCATTCTAATTCTTCGGTTAAGACCAGTGTTCAGTGAGAACCAAATATAGTTTTACACTGATATATAAAGATATTTAAATTATTTACGAATGAGAAAAGGAAGAAATCAGAGAAACTGGCATGCAGGTCTCAGTTTATTCAAAGAGATCAAATTTAATTAACGAAATTCCAGTCCTACAACAGACCCAGGTGTGTCTGTCACAGGTTAACCAATATGCTAAAATACCAAATGGACCAGTTTCAATATGAAAACTTGAATCAAATTAATCTAATTTCTATAATTGAACTAATTGGGTATGGAAGCAGCTGCAGGACTGGAATTTCATTATATGGATTTGAATACCTTTGAATAAACTAATATCTGTATGTCAGTTTCTTCATATTCTTCCTTTTCTTTTTCATATATATAGATACACAGATAGATAGATAGATAGATAGATAGATATACATACACAGAGATAGAGAGAATCTGCATGCACAAATGCCATAAGTATTTAAGTCTTCTTCCACGCTGATATGAGTTGGATATATATAAACACACACACACAAGGGTATATAAATATATACAAATATAAATGTATATGGATACATAAATACATTTTTCTTTATATATATATACATAGATGTATGTATATATACACACAAATTGCACATGCAGAAGTCTGTACGTGCATATATACATACATATATGTTACTGTAACGATTGTGAGTGACACCTGAGCTGAGCCTTGCCCTAATAAGCAGAGACCCTTATAGAAGAAACAGAGAGAGGGGACACAGTATGCTTGTGGGCCAGAGACTTGAGTGTGTCTGTCGGTCAGATGACCTTTTTTTCTGAATGTGGATCCAAGAGAAATGGGTGGGGCCCATAGGCAGTAAGTTTTGATAGGAGATTCACATGCCAGACACCAGTGAAAGCTCTCGCACACAAGTGTTGCGTGGGTACAGCTAGTGAAATATAAAACTGTTGATTCAAACAAACAATTAGACTATGGAATTACTTGAGCTAATATAACAAAGACAATTAGTGCAGCAGGGCAGATTGTTGAGGGAGAAGGTGAAAACTGAAAGAAAATAAACAGAATATTCAAAATATTTGATCTTCTTCCTTTTTTTTTTTATATCTCATCACTTTAATGTCTACTTCCGTCCAAATCAAAACATGTACAGTAAAAATGACATTATTTTCCTGCTGTTATATGTCCAGATCCAGAAGAAAACCCCAAACAGGACAGCTGGGATTTCAGCTTACAATCCACACTTTGGTAATTAATGTAAGCATCGACAGCTGAAATAATTACAAGTTTTATATTCAGAAATGTTAAATTTTCCTCTTTAAATCAAATTCTTTGTCGTGGTGGGGGGTATCCTTTCCGTTTTTAGTTATTCTTCAGTCAGAACAATTTCGTCCAGAAACATAAGAGGTACTTCAGTCTTCCAGGAAAAAGTAGTTACCACTCTTCTTTTGCTCCACGTCTTTGACAGAGTTCAACTTGTTAATTCTTGGCCTGAAATTATTTGGGTCCCTTCTAAAAGTAATATCCAAAGATTGTAAGAAATCATTCATACCTTTTAACAAGGATTGCGGGGAATTCGCCAAAGTGTCGACAGAGGGCTTCCCTTCGAACACTATCACACGGTCGGCCAGGTAGGTGGCCATGATAAAGTCATGTTCCACAACAAAAGCTGTCCTTTTGGCATGCATGATGAAACGTTTGATGACTTTGGCAGCGTGGAGACGTTGTTCTGAATCCAGGTAGGCAGACGGTTCATCAATCAGGTAGACATCGGCAGGTTTGCCCAAACAAAGAGTCAATGCAACACGTTGTAATTCACCACCAGATAAATTCTGTACCTCCTGATCAATAATACTTTCAATCTGTAAAGGTTTCATTACATCGGCCACAAACTGGGGGTGCACGTAACAGTCCCGAATCTTTTCGTGGAGCAGCTGTCTTACAGTCCCTTGATGTTTGGGACTGATTTTCTGAGGTTTATAACTGACATTTAACAAGGGTAAGGAGTCCCCAGAATCAGGTTGTAATCTACCGGCCAACATCTTAATAAATGTCGTCTTACCAGTCCCGTTTTCTCCCAACATGACAAGGATTTCAGAGTCCGAAAACTGCCCGGCTTTGATGGTAAGATGGAAATGGTTACCCAACCGTTTCTCCATATTGCCGTAATCATAACGACACGAACGTTTCACAATTTCCTCCATGGCAGTCTCTGCCACTTTAAAAGTCAAAGAAGTCTCCCGAAAACGTAAGTTCTCTGTGGGAACGAATCCATCGAGGAAGATATTGATCCCTTCTCGGACACTGAACGGCATGGTGACCACCCCATATGCTCCGGGTACTCCATACAGGCAACAGATGAAATCACTGAGGTAGTCCAGCACTGACAAGTCATGTTCAACAACGATTATATATTTATCAGGGTGGATCAGAGATCGGATGGCTTGGGCAGCTTTTAGACGTTGCTTCACATCTAAATAACTGGATGGTTCATCAAACATAAATATATCAGCTCTTTGAATACATACCATGGCACAAGCGAACCTCTGCAGTTCCCCGCCAGACAGGTCCTCCACGTTTCGGTCTCGAACCCGGGTCAAATCCAGCTGACAGCACACTTCGTCCTGGTTTTCTCTTTCGTCTTTTTTATCCAAAAGCTGTTGAATGGAACCCTTAACAGCTTTGGGTATTTGGTCGACGTATTGAGGCTTTATGATGGCTTTGATGTTGTCTTCGAGGATCTTGGTGAAGTAGTTTTGCAACTCGGAACCGCGAAAATACGTCAAGATGTCCGTCCAGTCGGGAGGATCGTTGTACCGTCCCAGGTTGGGTTTTTGTTTACCTGCCAGGATTTTGAGAGCGGTAGATTTACCGATACCGTTGGTACCGACCAAACCAAGAACTTCTCCCGGTCGGGGAATCGGGAGACGATGAAGTTTAAACGAATTGGCACTGTACCTGTGAGTGGTGTCCTTCTCCAGATTACTCGGCAGATTGATGATGGTTATCGCCTCGAACGGACATTTCTTGGCACATATACCACATCCAATGCACAGTTCTTCAGAAATGTAGGCGATTTTATCACTGGGACACACTTCTATACACAATTTCTCCATTCGGACGACAGGACAGCTCTTCTTGCATTCTTGCCGGCATTTCTTTGGTTTGCATTTGTCGTTGCTGACGATGGCGATCCTCGTCAGTTTATCCTCTTTATTACAACTTCCACGTTTCGACATTGTTCCGTCTTCCTCTTGTCTCCTTTGCACGTATTCTGGCGACGATAATAATCAGGTAAAGGTGAGTTTAAAGAAGATGAATGTAGCCTGGTCTACAATATGGCTACAGTGATACCATGTGGTAAGGAAAGAGAGAGAGAGCGACGGAGAGAGCGATAGAGAGAGAGTCAGTGAGGGAGGGGTGCCACGGCGGGGGTGAAAGAGTAAGGAAGAAAGACAGGGTAGGAAGCGTAGCACAGACAGTGAGGGAGGAGTGAGAGATAGCGAGTGAGAGTAATGAAGAAACAGAGGGGAGGAAGCGTAGCGCTGACAGTGAGGGCGGAGTGAGAGTAAGTGTAAGAGAGAGAGTGAGTGTGAGTAGGTGCAAAGTATGAAAGAGAGTGTGAGAGAGAGATGCAAGCTATTACAACCTCCTTTGCTAGGAAAACAATAACCGGTTTACCTCCCTTTATCTACAGTGAGACAAAGCTGACCGGAGAAGCCCCAGGTCGGTCATCCTGCTAAAAATGGCAGCGAAATCTCACTCAAATCACACTTAGCTTCTTAAAAAAAAGTAAAGACACATTTTTTTACACTTCAGAAGTGCAAGTAGAATTAGAAACGACGAAATATATTGACTTTGTGCATATACTCTGTTACAAGAATATTTTCTTTTTAATTTGCTTCAGTTTAGTAGCCTCCTATAACGGGAAAATAATACAAATATCTCACCTATGACACTCGTCATTATGTCGTGTAATTAATACACACACATAAAGCAACAATTAATTCAGTGTGTATTTATTTTCAATAAACAAGACCACGATAGCAGTATTTCCTCTGTCTTTACATTCTGAGTTCAAATTCCGTCGAGGTCGACTTTGCTTTTTATCCTTTTGGGATTGATAAATTAAGTACCTTTTGGGTACTGAGGTCGATCTAATCGACTGACCCCTTCCCCCAAAATTTCGGACCTAGAGTAGAAAAGAATAGCAATCTTTATATTCTCAGTACAAATTCTGTTAGGGTCAATTAGCCTTTCATTCTTTTGGGGATCAATTAAATAAGTAATCAATGTAATCAACGTAGCCCCTCCCCTGAAATTGCTGGCCTTGTGCCAAAATTTGAAACATCATCATTTAACGTCCGTTTTCCATGCTGGCATGGGTTAGACGGTTTGACTGGGGACAGGCAAGCCAGGAGGCCACACCAGGCTCTAATCTGATCTGGCAAGGTTTCTACAGTTGGATGCCCTCCCTAATTCCAACCATTCCAAGAGTGTAATGGGTGCTTTTTACGTGCCACCGGCACAGGAGTCAATCAGGCGGCACTGGCAATAACTCGTTTGGATGGTGCTTTTTACGTGCCATGGGAGCAGGAGCCAGTCAAGGCAGGGGCTGGCATCGATCATGTTTGGATGTTACTTTTTACACGTCACTAGCACAGGGAGCCAGTCAGGCATGAATGGTGCTTATTGCATGCCAACAGCACTGGCATCGACCACAACTACAATTTCCGTTTGATTGTGATTTGATTTTGATTTAACTCAATAGGTTTCCTCAAACCTATTGTCGCCTGATGACCCAAAGGTACTTTTTGAAAAGGGTTGGTTATGCGGCACTGGTGTAGGCTATGGCTGTGATCTCACTTTCCTTGCCAGGTATTCTCAATCACAGCATATCTCCAGAGATCTCAGTCTACCGTCATTGCCTCTGTGAGGCCCAACGTTCAATGGTCGTGCTTCACCACCACATCCAATGTCTTCTTGGGTCTCCCTCTTCCACAAGTACCCTCCACTATTAGGGAGTGACACTTCACACAGCTCCCCTCATCCATACCTGACCATACCAGTGCAGTCGCCTCTCATGCACACCACATCTGATGCTTCTTATGTCCAACATTTCTCTCAGGGTGCTTACACTCTGCCGTGTGTGCACACCTGAACCATTATTAATTTGCATTATGTGCCAGCTTCTTCAGTGTCACTTTCATCATCATCATCATCATCATCATTTAACGGTCGCTTTCCATGCTAGCATGGGTTGGACGATTGGTTTGAGTTCTGGCGAACCAGACTCCAATCTGATCTGGCAGAGTTTCTACAGCTGGATGCCCTTCCTAATGCCAGCCACTCTGAGAGTGTAGTGGGTGCTTTTTACGTGCCACCTGCACAGGAGCCAGTCCAGTGGCACTGGCGACGACCTCGCTCGAATGTTTCACGTGCCACCAACACAAGTGCTAGAAAGGTGACACGGTAACGGTCACGCTCAAATGGTGTGTTTAACGTGCCATCGGCACGAAGGCCGGTTTGTTGCTCTGGCAACGATCTCACTTGTATGGTACTCTTAGCGCTCCACTAGCAACGGATGCCAGTGCTCACTACCTGCATATTTATGTGCAAGTGAGACTTGGCCTACTAAGAAGAGGGAAGGCCATCACTGATTGGCCTCAGCACAAAGGAACATAGAAAGATCCATGTTAAGAATATTGTTGCATGAGCATATCCGAAATGAGGTCATTTGAGAATGGACAACAGGTGAAAGTGGGCAGTGAGAAGAGAACAGTGGGAAGGCTTCCACCAAGATGGGAAGACAATTTAGTTAATTTGGACCAAGATGGAAAAGAAGGACACAAGAAAGAATTGGAACCAGAGTTGTCAGGTCAATATAGGTTACGTCCATGTCCATGTGTGTGTGTGGTTTTCATTGGCCTTTTACGCTGCTAGTCAATGGTATTGCAGAGACAGGCAGAAACGTTAGCACGCCAGGCAAAATGCTTAGCGGTATTTCGTCTGCGTTACGTTGTGAGTTCAAATTCCGCCGAGGTCGACTTTGCCTTTCATCCTTTCGGGGTCGATAAATTAAGTACCAGTTAAGCACTGGGGTCGATGTAATCGACTTAATACCTATGTCTGTCCTTGTTTGTCCCCTCTGTGTTTAGCCCCTTGTGGGTAATAAAGAAATAGGTATTGCAGAGACAGTAACTTAACCACCTCTGCTGTGCCTGGGTTGTTTCCAGAGGTAAGGGTATCAACCAAAGTACAAATATATGGGAAATTACCACCTGTATCATCTTTTGTGAAAGGTAGGAGATGCCAGTTTGCTGGACATTGTTGTAGAGCTGAAAACGAGGTAATTTCTATTCTCCTCTGGAAGCCATCTGCTCGCGATACCAGAGGGCACACACTCTCCTACCCTGATGTAATCTCCAGGGATACAGGCATCCAGCAACAGGACCTCCATAATGCTATGATGGGCCGTGAGGTCTGGCGTAACATAGTAAATTCCATTGTCTCGACCACGGTCGAATGATGATGATGATTCTAACGATCTCTCCACTCATGGATACACCATGAAGCAAACAAAAGTCAATACATTCACACCAGACACCGAGCAACATGGGATGCCAGACATTGATGAAGTATAACTGTGCATATCGGCCTTAGGCTCTCTCACTCTAGATTTTCCACAGGGCTTTACTCCCTTAACCTTTTTCAAAAGGCTCGATAAATTACCAAGCAGGGGTTTTATTATTATAATGGGCATGGTTTCATTCTTGAAACTTGTATTGGTCTGCTGCAACAAATACCATGGGCCCAGTAATCCATCCTCTCTCTCCTTTTTATTAAATCTTGTTCAGTATAGCAGTTCGGCAAAAGAGACCAACAGAATCAGTGTCAGGCTTACAATGAATAAGTCCTGGGGTCGATTTATTTGACTAAAAACTCTCAAAGGCAGTGCTCCAGCATGGCCACAGTCACATGACTGAAACAAGTAAAACAATAAAAAAATATTGCTAGTGCATGCATATATGCAGCTGCGTGCGTGCGCACATACACGCGAGTACTGTCCAAATCTCCGACCAATCACATACAGTTAGCTGGCATTCAATTGGCGTATCAAGTTTCTGGCATTTTGATTGGGATTTGGATAGAAAATTCACCAAAAAGTCACTTCTATTGATTTCTTAATGGCTTTGCAGGGTGACTGGGGAAATGTAAAGATATGCACGACCACCCTTGGACAGTTTTGAATGACCATAGAAAGTGCGAGCCCTCTAACTGAAAAATTGTGGATTTGTATAAAGGACACACACACACACACACAGACATTTTGCTGTTTATATAGAGAGAGATTACAGAAGGTAACATTTGCTTGTTACTCCAGATGTTTGTTTGCAGTGGCCTGGGTGACTCAGCCGGTCTTTATCTAATGTCAAAAAAGACAAGACTTCCTTTCCTCTGATCCTAGAATTGATGACTTTTATCTCAAAGATGCTATTTACCTGTTGCCTGGTGACACTGGCTTTTTTGAGGATGTCTCATCCTCCCATACCAGCTTCATTCTCTAGTGCTAAGCCATTTGCTCTCTTTAAGCCTCCTTGTGGTCTGTGGCTCACAGCAGTTGACTGTCATCCAATGCTCATCATTGATCTTCCACCTACTTTATTATTATTATTTTTAATTAACACCAGGCGCAGGAGTGGCTGTGTGGTAAGTAGCTTGCTAACCAGCCACATGGTTCCGGGTTCAGTCCCACTGCATGGCATCTTGGGCAAGTGTCTTCTACTATAGCCTCGGGCCAACCAAAGCCTTGTGAGTGGATTTGGTAGACGGAAACTGAAAGAAGCCTGTCATATATATGTATGTGTGTGAATATGTTTGTGTGTGTGTGTTTGTCCCCCTGGCATTACTTGACAACCGATGCTGGTGTGTTTACGTCCCCATCACTTAGTGGTTCGGCAAAAGAGACCGATGGAATAAGTACTGGGCTTATAAAGAATAGGTCCCGGGGTCGATTTGCTCGACTAAAGGCGGTGCTCCAGCATGGCTGAAACAAGTAAAATGACTGACTAATTGATCTGTGGTTGGCACTAAATTGGGTTGCTAATTATCTGTTCATAAGCTGAGTCCTCAAGGTAGATCTTAAACCTGATTTCAAAAGCAAAATTTACTCGGTCATGATGTCATTCTCAGCTCAATTTAAGAGACAATTCCAGGACTCTGCCCTTTTATTTCACATGTTTATCAAGAACCCACTTATTTATCTTTTAATGAGCTGTTCATTCTCAGCCTCGGCAGTACATCAGGGTGACCCACTCAATCCTGCACTATTTGGGTGTTGATGATATTGCTTGGATAGGGCCTGATTTGAATGTGTGGTACCTTAGTTATGTATGCTTGCTTCAAATGTTCCATCAGTACAATCCTTGTGACCCTAAACCTGATGATTGAGGACATCAGAGATCTTAAAGTCAGTAGTACCAAATTGGAAATTTAAATACTCAACCATTCATCTTAGACACAATATGTTGCAGTGGAACTATTCTTTGAATTCTTCCTTTCTATTTTGACATCTTTCAAATGCTCTCCCTTTTCAAACAATTGCTCAAGAATATCTATATTATTGAGCTCTATTGACATATTTTGTTTTTATTCTTAGGAATTGAGTGTTAATCCCTCATTCAGATTCTTGCCATCTCATCATCATTGTTTAATATCTGCTTTCCATACTAGCATGGGTTGGACGGTTTGACTGAGGATTGATAAGCCAGAAGGCTGCACCAGGCTCCAGTCTGATCTGGCAGTGTTTCTACAGCTGGATGCCCTTCCTAATGCCAACCACTGCAAGAGTGTAGCATAGTGAGTGCTTTTTACATGCCAGCAGCATAGGAGCCAGTTAGGTTGCACTGGCAATAACCACACTCAAATGGTACTTTTATGTGCCACTAGCACGGGAGCAAGTAGGGTGGCACTGGCTACGACCTCTTTCACAATTCAAAAGAATGTAGAAAGCCTGGTCAGTGTTCAACTCAGTTCTTTTACCCATTGTAACATTTACCAATATGACCCTTCAATCATTGGGCAATAAATTGAGTTGTTGACTCAAGTGAAATAATTGTTGAGGCCGATGCCAGTCTGCTTGATTGGCACCCATGCTGGTGGCACATAAAAAGCACAATTTGAGTCTTTTCGATGCTAGTACTGCTTGACTGGCCCTCGTGCCAGTGGCATATAAAAAGCACCCATTACACTACACTCTTGGAGTGGTTGGCATTAGGAAGGGCATCCAGCTGTAGAAACACTGCCAGATCGGACTGGAGCCTGGTGCAGCCTCCTGGCTTACCAATCCTCAATCAAACCGTCCAATCCATGCCAGCATGGAAAGCGGATGTTAAACGATGATGATGAATCTTGGTTTATCTAAATGCTCCTATCTTTTTCTGTTTCCTTTCTTCCATTCACGTTGACTCCTCTTTAGTTAGTGAGCAACATTCTCTCCTTTCCAACACGAATTAACACCAACAAAAAGGTGAATTAATTTTTACAAAGGTGCAGAAGAGGGTACATTGACACAGTTTGGGAGAATACACAATCAAAACACATTTTCAACATGAAAAAAATGTTTTTGATAAAGTGCCAATCACTAAATGTGAATGGAACGTATGAGAGAGAAAGATCCAGAGCTGGAGACAATATACATAGAAGAATGTATATTGGTGTATGTATAATGTATGTGGCGAGAATGGATGAGGACAGCTGTCTGAAAAAGTGCCACACCCTAGCGCTTGAGGGAACCTGTGGAAGAGGTAGAACCAGGAAGACCTGGGATGAAGTGGTGAAGCACGACCTTCGAACTTTAGGCCTCACCAAGGAATTGACTAGTGACAGAGACTTTTGGAAATATGCCATGCGTGAGAAGACCCGGCAAGCCAAATGAGACCATAACCTCGTGGCCTATGCCAGGGGCGTAACCAGCCCACTTATGCGTACCTTTTCCTTCTTTGGACACTGCTTGCGAAGACCTATTAAGGCAAGTGAAATCAAAATCAAAATCGATGACTGGCATCCGTGCTAGCAGGGTGCAAAGAGCGCCATACGAGTGTGATCATTGATGGAGCGGCTAACCAGCTTCCGTGCCAGTGGCACTTAAACGGCACCATTCGAGCGTGATCATTACCAGCATTGCCTTACTGGCACTTGAGCCCCGTGCTAGTAGGGCATTAAGAGCACCATTCGAACGCGATCATTGCCAGAGTGGCTATCTAGCCCCCGTGCTGGTGGCACGTAAAAGACACCATTCGAGCATGATCATTACTAGCATTGCCTTACTGGCACCTGTGCCGGTGGCATGTGTAAAAGATTTGAGCAAGGTTGTTGCCAGTACTGCCTGACTGGCCCTGTGGCGGTGGCACTTAAAAGCACCCACTACACTCTCGGAGTGGTTGGCATTAGGAAGGGCATCCAGCTGTAGTAACTCTGCCAGACCACGATTGAAGCCTGGTGCAGCCATTTGGTTTGCCAGCCCTGTCAAAATCGTCCAACCCATGCTAGCATGGACAGTGGACGTTAAACGATGATGATGATGAATGAGTTGTCATTGTGGAACCTAATTTGATTAAACTACCACCAGCCAGAGTAAAAATCCCCTTAACCCTGAGATTGTCCAGGAATAAGGGGGAAAAGAATGATGAGCCAGAGTTAAATACCTTGAATGTGATCCCAATGTTAGCCCCCATTTACTACACGTAACAGAATTAGGATTGTGGGCTGTAAAATTATTAACTGGTGCAAAATGAGTAACTTCTGATTTCTCCCTCCCTGTTTGAAATCCTTACATTGCAAGTATTGCCACATTATATACTTAGGGGTAAAAATTGGCCAGCATAGTTGTTGCTGTTGAGGAAGCCTGGAAATATAGTCAGGTGGCAGGTCCTCTTTATTATTAAGAAAGTTTTCCTCGTTGACATGATTGTAATTGAAATTGGAAATAGACTATCATCATTTAACATCTATTGTCCATGCAGGTATGTGTTGGACAGTTTAAACCAGAGCTGGCAAGCTGGGCAGCAGGACCAAGCTCCAGTCTACTTCAGCATGGTTTCTACGGTCGGACGTTTTTCCTAATGCCAACCACTTTACAAAGTGTGCTGGGTGCTTTTATGTGGCATTGCAAGGGCACTTTTACATCGCAGCAGCACGAGTACTTTACACCGGAGGAACCGGTCTTAACGTTTCTGTTGTGATGTACGGGTCCTCTAGAGCAAGGCATCAGGCATCTCAGGCCTTTGTCAGCTCGCCTGAAACATTCGGTATCCTGAGGTCATTGTTCAGTACTTCATCCTGTGTCTTCCTGGATCTCCAGCTTCCACGTGTTCCATCTCCTTTGAGAGATCCGGTTAATTTTTGATGTTGAACAATCAATAGTCTTTTCTATGTTGGATTCGAAGTCAATTTTTTTCCTACACTAATGTCTAAATTGATAATTTTCAAGTTTCAAAAGTTGATGTCTAAAACGGGGTAAAATGAGTAACGATTAATTTCAATAATATTTTCTCTTTAACTGCATGGTGAGTAAATATATGGCAACAGGAGACACTCCAGCAAATGGTAAAGGAGCTACAGAGAATATTTTAGGTTGTTTGGTTTTGTTTCATTTAGTCGAGTTTCCTTAATTCCATATCACTATTTTCTCCTCACCCTCTTTCATTTGACCTCTCTCTCTCTTTTACTCTTTTACTTGTTTCAGTCATTTGACTGCGGCCATGCTGGAGCACCGCCTTTAGTCGAGCAACTCGACCCTGGGACTTATTCTTTTGTAAGCCCAGTACTTATTCTATCGGTCTCTTTTGCCGAACCGCTAAGTAACAGAGACGTAAGCACACCAGCATCGGTTGTCAAGCAATGCTAGGGGGACAAACACAGACACACAAACATATATATATATATATATACATATATACGACAGGCTTCTTTCAGTTTCCGTCTACCAAATCCACTCACAAGGCATTGGTCGGCCCGGGGCTATAGCAGAAGACACTTGCCCAAGATGCCACGCAGTGGGACTGAACCCGGAACCATGTGGTTGGTTAGCAAGCTACTTACCACACAGCCACTCCTGCGCCTACATAATTTTTTTTGTTTTTGTTTTGGCATGTCTGATTCTCATGTCCATGGATCGATATTTATGTCTGTGAGTCTGTTTCCTGGAGAACTGAAGCAGTAAATTTATATTATCTTGTCTTACTCATTTTGTCCCCGCCAAATTTGTCTTTCAAATGCCCAAAGAGAACGGTGATAATTTTCTGAAATGTTGGTCAGATTATGTTAAAATGCTTTTAATGTATTTAGGGAGGTTCATTTGTTGAGCTGATATAGTAGGGAACATTTGAAAAAAAAAAAACTTTTGGAAAAAATGCAATAAAGACACCTCATTTTGCCCCACCACCTCCTATATTCGTAGCTGAACAGAGACATTGAAATGCCATAATCTGTAGGGTATATATTACAACATGTGGCTTTTGAGAAGTTGGTAGGTATCGCACCTCGTTGACGTATCAGATGACACTCGAAAGAACACCTTTTTCAGTGCCTTATTACTACGAGTAACTCATTTACGGATGCGTAAAGAAGGAAGATTTTTATTTAGCAACAAAAAAAAAAAAGAAAGAAAAAAGTGTACACATATATTTTAATTAATTGTTTATTTTTCTATTTTCTTATTGTTTGCTTTTGTAAATTACTTTTCTTTTTCACTGTTTATTACAGTTGATCTTTTCGGTTTGAACGGCAGTTTTTTCTCGCGGTGTCATATGAAATTGTCACCCATAATTATGACCCTAGTATCGATGTTTCGGTTGATGTTTACATATTGACCCGGAAATGAAAATCCCCCCCCCAAAAAAAGACACTGGAATGGGTTTCGGTTAATGGACCACATCGGAGGAGATAAGTCCTGATTAAACTATTGCATTTCAATCTGTTTTAGGGTTACGGTTAGGGGTGGGGGGAAGGGTATCTTTTTTTTTCTTCACAAATGTAAATAAACCCAAACTGTTTCTTAAACGAGGGACATATTCATACGGCACAGAATGTTTTGTTTTTACCTCAATAGACGTCATTGATTGGTTGAAATTGCAGAAATTGAAGAAAAAAAACAACAACAAATATCTTACAAACCATAGAATTTTCTCAATAAAGCCAAGAGAAAAAGATGTTTTATAAACACATTCTACCAGTATACGAAGTTTAAAAGTGTTTAGTTACTTGGAAATTATTTTAAAAAACTGCCGGTCAAACCGAAAAGATCCTTTTGCTTTTCTATTTTCTTATTGTTTGCTTTTGTAAATTACTTTCCTTTTCCACCGTTTATTACAGTATTTTATATCAGTGTCAATATATTGGTAGAGTTTCTCACAGTATATTTTCGTTTTTTGCGGGAAGAGGTCGGTCGCTGCTCCTAGTTGCTGATTTGGCGGCAGAAATGGCTTCATTAAATATCGATGTACAACATCTTGAACAGTGTCTCCTTAATTACTCAAACATCCTCAAAGCGAAAGCAGACACACTTAACAAAGAAAAAAAGAAGATTCTAATCGAATTGGACGACTGGTTTGTTACTTTATATTTTCTTTGCATAGCAAAATCACATTTTTTACTAAACTTTCTACAAAACTTGGGCAAGTTTTCGAATGACCACATGA
Organism: Octopus sinensis; assembly: GCF_006345805.1. Lineage (NCBI taxonomy): Eukaryota > Metazoa > Mollusca > Cephalopoda > Octopoda > Octopodidae > Octopus > Octopus sinensis. Next base: position 211,679,908 of record NC_042997.1, on the reverse strand, counting down.
AATAGATTCCTTTTCACTGAATTATTGCAAATTGCAACAGTTATTTTGTGCGTCCCTAGATTACAGTAAGCCTGTCAAATGGGTGCAAATAGAAAAATACGTGTATATTAAATTAATTGTATCGATAATTTATTAATCAGTGAACTTGTCTGTTGCAGTTTGGTGACTTTATTCCTCTTGAAAAATCCATTTCTGACGAAATTTCAATGTTTTCGTAGCTGGAAATTACAATAATATAGATAGAATCTTTTTTTTTTTTTGTTTTGATAAAATTAACAAAGTTATATATATTGAATTGTTAAGAGTAGATATTAGACTTTTATCCTAGCCATGTGGTTTGTTATTTAAGCTTACGCCGATTCCTCCGTGGTGTTGCTTTGTATTTACAATAAAATAAATATAGGAAAGACTTCCGCCCATATATACGAATTATTAAAATAATTATAAAAATAGACAGCACAGTATTGTTTCTAATTCGCGGATTTTCACCTTTCGCGGGGTTTTTTTTTGGAACGTAACACCCGCGATAGTGGAGGGATTACTCTACACACACACACACAGTGTAGTGAAGGGGTATTCAAAAATTTCATTTTTCTGTTAATCATTTTGATATATTTGTTTTACCGTATCTACAAAATAAAGATAAGAAATATTTTTAAAAATTAACTGCATATTTTCATAGATAATTAGTTTAATCAAGCAATTATTTTTAATCAATCACCTTAATTACATTGTTTTCTCTCGGCCATTATATATATAAAAAAACAAACCACCTGCTAAGGTCACCGAATGAATGACTTATCTCCTCCGATGTGGTCCATTAACCGAAACCCATTCCAGTATCTTTTTGTGGGGGATTTTCATTTCCGGGTCAATATGTAAACATCAACCGAAACTTTCGATGCTCGTCTGAAGAGGATCTCTACGTTGGATTCTTTATTTTGGTGGGACACCTTCAGCCGTTTTCTGTGGAGCCCCATGTCTCTGTTGCATTGATAAACTTTGTAAACATTTGCAGGTACTACTAGCGAACAGTGGTCCCGGTGCGCGCATCCGCGCTAGCTAGTCGTGACTAGTCGATCCTACAACGACTACCTAGCAAAGTAAATAAAACACATTGCCCACAAAATAAATAAGTTTTTGTTAAACAAAATAAATAATTTGGGCGTAACTTCGGTATAGGTACCGGATACATTTCGAGAAAGGGTTTTTTATATATATATATATATATATGGGGGGGGGGAAGCATAGGGTTTCTGTTATCTTCAGAAATGTAAACAAAGCCACTTCCAGTACTTACGGTACTTATACAGACGGATCGCCATTTATTTCCTTAAAAAATCATTTACTTTGTCCGAAAAATATTATTTTTCTTTGATATGTATTCAGCCTTGAAATAGAAACATACGCGCAAGTCGTTGTAGGATCGACTACTTACGACTAGCTAGCGCGAGTGTGCGCACCGGGACCACTGTTCGCTAGTGGTACCAACCTACCTTCATCCCAGCTGCTCGTTAACTAGTATAACTATATTATCTTGACTAAACCGATAATTAATAGACGAAAGTAAAGAATACGTACACCCGGTGTTTAGGTTTCGGGTTAGTGTTTTTGTTAAGCCGAAAACGGGTGGTGTTCGTACTCTTTACCTCCGCCAATTAATAAATCTTTTGTTACTGTATTTTATACATGAAACAACATATTTATTGTCTCAAATTTATTGCCATCCGATCGTGGCCGTTGCCAGAGTCGCCCCGACTGGCCTCCGTGCCGGTGGCACGTAAAAGCACCATCCGTTCGTGTCCGTTGCCAGCCTCGCCTGGCCCCCGTGCCGGTGGCACGTAACACCATCCGTTCGTGGCCGTTGCCAGCCTCGCCTGGCTCCCGTGCCGGTGGCACGTAAAAGCACCATTCGTTCGTGGCCGTTTGCCAGCTCCGTCTGGCACCTGTGCGGGTGGCACGTAAAAAGCACCCACTACACTCTCGGAGTGGTTGGCGTTAGGAAGGGCATCCAGCTGTAGAAATTCTGCCAGATCAGACTGGAGCCTGGTGCAGCCTCCTGGCTTCACAGACCCCAGTTGAACCGTCCAACCCATGCTAGCATGGAAAGCGGACGCTAAATGATGATGATGATTGTTTCATCTTCAGCTACTCCCCTCCTCTCTAATCCTTCTCAATTCACCCATCTCTCCTCAACTATGCAGAATAGTTGTAAAAAGATGTGTGCCCTTAACGAATACAACAGCCATAACTAAAAAAAAGAAAGACTTGTTAGTCTGCCTCATGATCTCGATGAACAAATGGAAAAAGGGATTTCCCTGGAGGATGGTGAGGGAGGTGCACTGGAATGGCCACTCCGACTCACGGGGCTTGCATTTGCAGATAGCCATCGCAGCCCCGGTAGTAGTGAAAAGGGACGTAGTCCAGGGACCAAGAATACCAGCGTGATGAGCAGCAAAGCCATCAGTTTGCCACTGGAGGTGTTGCGAGACCTACCTGTCCAGCCTCACTGACCCGAGCTGGGAAGAGAACCCTGCAGCGTATAGACCATGCTTTATGATCTCATTGAGAGCAGCATGATAGGGAGGGCAGCCAGCCAGCAATTATAGTGGTACGGCAATGGATGGAGGCTGAGAGAATCCACAGCAACATTTGTGAGGCCAGTGGTCAAGGAAACCCCAATTCGTGAACAGTCAAGAGTGATGGCACTGCATTGAGCCATCTACCATCTTGGGAGCTAGGAGGCCAAGCGGAAACCTGCTGGTCAAGACGATGCATGAACCCATCGAAGGAAGATCTTGCTGCACTGGATGGCATCCCATTTGTTATAGAGGGACTGGACATCTATAAAAGGAAAAGGCAGGTGGATATCTGCAGGGGTAGACCAAGCTGGCTCCACGTCACATAGGCCACTTTGCACTGTCGTTGAATTTCTGAAAGAATTACTCTACCTGGTTACTCTACATGCTAGGAATAGCAGCCAAGTTTCCCTCAACTCATACCCAGCATCTAAACCGAAAAAAAAAGGGTTTTAGGCATTCTTTAGGCTTCATGCCAAGTGTTGAGGGACTAAAATGTGATAGGGGAATATGTACAAATGTCTTGATTTAGAGAAGATATGTAGCTATCCCCAGATTATATAAGGGTGAGCAGTGGTTGCTAGAAAGAGACAAACGAATGGAAACAGAACTGAAAGTTTGAGTGAGGCTGCAAGAGAATATCATGACTATCATCATCATCATCGTTTAACGTTCGCTTTCCATGATAGCATGGGTTGGACGGTTCGACCGGGGTCTGGGAAGCCAGGAGGCTGCACCAGGCCCAGTCTGATTTGGCAGTGTTTCTACAGCTGGATGCCCTTCCTAACGCCAACCACTCGTGAGTGTAGTGGGTGCTTTTTACGTGCCACTGGCACAGGTGACAGGCAAGGCTGGCAACGGCCACGATCGGTTGGTGCTTTTTACGTGCCACTGGTACGGAGGCCAGACGAGGCGGCGTTGGCAATGGCCACGATCAGATGGTTCTTTTACCGTCGCTGGTATCACAACTACAATTTCCATTGATTTTTGATCGATTTCGATTTCACTTGCCTCAACAGGTCTTCGCAAGCAGAGTTTTGTGTCCCAAGAAGGAAAGGTATGCATAAGTGGACTGGCTACATCCCAGGTAAAGGCCACAGGTTAGGTCTCCCTCATATCATCGTCATCATTTAACATCCGCTTTTGACTGAGGTCTGGCAAACCAGATGGCTGCACCAGACTCCAGTCTTGATCTGCCAGATCAGACTGGAGCCTGGTGCAGCCTTCTGGCTTCCCAGATCTCCGGTCGAACTGTCCAACCCATGCTAGCATGGAGAACGGACGTTAGATGATGATGATGATGATGATATATACTAGCAGCTAAGCCTGGTTTCACCCGGTCTGTTTGGATGATGTGGCTGTGATCGTTTTCGGTTAGGCATAATCTATAACAGCATTTCTCAACCTTATCATTTCGGGTCCCCTCTTTCGATTGGAACCTGCAGCTGTATGAAAATTTCCTGATTCCCCCCCCCCTTGTCAGAAAAGAGCTTCAGAAGTTGTGAAGAACAAATCTGTACATAGTCTGTTTCTGAGAGCTATTCTATTGGATCCCTGTCTGATCATTAAAACATTGATTTAATTATGAACATAGAAAGAAATCTTTATAAAAGAGAGGTTGTGTGCTCTCTGTTTCCTACGATTTAGATTCCTAACTACTCCCACATTTTGCGGTGCAGTTTAACCAAAACCGGGTATCTTATAGTCGTGATTCATATCGAGCCCTTCTGGGTATTAGTGCGCGTCTACGATGAGTCTACGATTATTAAAAAAATTTACCATCATTTTTTTCCATTTTAATGCATTTTTTCGCTATTATATAAGGGAAGTAACTCTCTAAAAATGTCTATGATGAGTCAACGATTTAAAAAAAAAATACCATAATTTTTTTCCCATTTTTAATGCATTTTTTGGCTATAACTCTCTAAAAATGCTTTATAGTTATTTCCCTTACAAACCCGAGCAACGCCGGGCGATACTGCTAGTTGTATATAAATCCCTATTTTTGTAAGCAGTTGTATCTGTAAAAATTTTATTTGCAGATAGCAGAAATTGTGTGTGCAGAAAGAAAGAGAGATAGAGTGAGTGAAGGTGTGTGTCGTGATGATTGATATCTTTTAAGGTGCACACACATACATAGAAAATGTGAGGTCATCGTATAAAATTTTCTAGTCTATGCACCCGTCTCCACAGGTGTGCCATTTTTCACGTGAATCTACCCAGCCATTTGGCTGTGAACCTCAAGACAAGAAAGAATACAACGATCGCCCATCTCCAATTTATATTATAGATATATATGATGATGATGATGATGATATATTCTTTTATTCATCGGTTGTCAAGCAATGCTAGGGGGACAAACACAGACACACAAACACACACACACACATATATATATATATATATATATATATTATATATATATATATACATATATACGACAGGCTTCTTTCAGTTTCCGTCTACCAAATCCACTCACAAGGCATTGGTCGGCCCGGGGCTATAGCAGAAGACACTTGCCCAAGATGCCACGCAGTGGGACTGAACCCGCAACCATGTGGTTGGTAAGCAAGCTACTTACCACACAGCCACTCCTGCGCCTATATATATATATATATATATATATCAATGGAATTTGTATCCTTGTGGTACCAGTGCCGGTGGCACATAAGAAAACCATCCGAACGTGACCGTAGCCAGTACCGCAATGACTGGCCTCCGTGCTGAGGGCACGTAACAAACACCATCCGAGCGTGGCCGTCCGCCAGCCTCGTCTAGCACCTGTGTCGGTGACACATAAGAAAACACCATCCGAGCGTGGCCGTCTGCCAGCCTCGTCTGGCACCTGTGTCGGTGGCACATAAAAAACACCATCCGAGCGTGGCCGTCTGCCAGCCTCGTCTGGCACCTGTGTCGGTGGCACATAAAAAAACACCATCCGAGCGTGGCCGTCTGCCAGCCTCGTCTGGCACCTGTGTCGGTGGCACATAAAAAACACCATCCGAGCGTGGCCGTCTGCCAGCCTCGTCTGGCACCTGTGTCGGTGGCACATAAAATCACCCACTACACTCTCGGAGTGGTTGGCGTTAGGAAGGGCATCCAGCTGTAGAAACACTGCCACATCTGACTGGCCTGGTGCAGCCTTCGGGCTTCCCAGACCCCAGTTGAACCGTCCAACCCATGCTAGCATGGAAAGCGGACGTTAAACGATGATGATGATGATGATGATACACACATACACACACACTACCTTTGACAAAGGTAGTAACTTTCTGTCCCTCCCACCCTCTCCCTCTTTTTCTTACTCTTTCCATTTATGACTCTCTTTCTAGGTACCAAAATGAGCTGCCTGCTGCCATTAATGAAAGACAGACCAAATGTATAAAACATGACGAACTTTGTAAATTGATGCAATGGAAATTGACCGTAAGAAATTACATTTGTTTAAAAAAATTGTTTTTATGAGCCAACTAGGGAGCCTCTACACTCTAACTTCACTTGCTAGAAGTAACAGCCAAAGCATTCCTCTTTGTATCACACTCTACTATATGAAGAAGGCACACTGGTTAGTGTAGTTCTGCATACATTAAAATGAGATGGTCATATACAGAATGTCTTTGATCATAGGTTTGTGTGGTCAAAGTTGGCTTTGGGTTAAACAAAACCTTTGATTACTAACGTGTGTGAGTATTACTGTGTGATTAAGAAATTCACTTTTCAACCACATGGTTCCAGGTTCAGTCCTACTAGACAGTACCTTGGGACAAGTGTTTTCCACTCTAGCTTCAAACTGGTCAAAGCATTGAAAATTTGTTTGTGAATTTGACTGACAGAAAATTCCATAGCCTTACAGCTGTTTCACAGCCTTCTTCATGTAGCATTAATTTCAGTATGGAAGAAATTATGCATACATGTTTCCATTGATATGTATGCACAGCATTATAAATATACAATTGTATTCAGTTACATGGACACTGTACATTGAACTTCTTTATAACCGGTTACCATGCCACCTAGTCACCTACCGATCTGGCAGACACACTAGTCAGATTGACTACATCCTCACCAGAAAACAGGAAAGATGGCTGCTTATAAATGCTAAAACCATCCTAGGTGAAGAATGCACCCCACAACATAGATTGGTAGTTAGCAACTTCAGGATCAGGGCTAAATAGATGCCCAGAAGACGACCAGCATGGAGGAGAAGACTCTGGAAGCTTAAAGATCCTACGAATGGACAGAGATTCAGAGATGTATTACTCAAAGCTTTTGACGAAAGAGAGGAAGACAACCTGTTGGTTCCTACAGGACAACATTTCTTTTCATGATTGTATGGTTTTCAACACAACTCAACTTATTGCACTCCAGTGCAATACAACAAGGGCTACCATTCAGCAGTCAAAAGAAAAAGACAAACTTTGTAAATGTATAGAAATACTGGGGTGTTTGAGGGACGCTGATATAGTATGTAATCGTCAGATTTTAATTAAAGCTATATGAGAAGAAAGGCGAGCTGGCAGAAATGTTAGCACGCTGGGCGAGATGCTTAGGAGTATTTCATCTGCCGTTACATTCTGAGTTCAAATTCTGCCGAGGTCGACTTTGCCTTTCATTCTTTCGGGGTCGATTAAATAAGTACCAGTTACACACAGGGGTCGACATAATCAACTTAATCAGTTTGTCTGTCCTTGTTTGTCCTCTCTGTGTTTAGCCCCTTGTGGGTAGTAAAGAAATAGGTATTTCGTTTGCCGTTACGTTCTGAGTTCAAATTCCGCCAAGGTCGACTTTGCCTTTCATCCTTTCGGGGTCGATAAATTAAGTACCAGTTATGCACTGGGGTCGATATAATCGACTTAATCCGTTTGTCTCTCCTTGTTTGTCCTCTCTGTTTTTAGCCCCCTGTGGGCAATAAAGAAATAGGTATATGAGAAGAAACTTCACATCCAGAACTTTCAAATGATTTATAATTTTCCATGGAAAATATTTATTTTGCTGTAAAATGATGAAGCAGAAAGTGTGTTTTTGCATGTTCGTATGGCAGTCTAGTGATACCTAATGTCAACTATTGTTTTTATTTAAAAAAAAACAAACTATGAAACAGCGTGGGAAATTCCGTCCCCGCCTCACAGAACTGGTGAAGAGTAATGAAGCTGAACAAGTGGAATGTGTGAGTAGCAGAGCTTTCAAACAACTGCCAGATGTGATTACAGCCATGAAAACTTTGACAACATTGAAAGCAGTGGGCCCTGCAACAGCCTCAGGTGGGTTCCTTAAATATTAATTTGTTTGACAAATAGATTTTAAAGCCACATCATCATCATCATCGTTTAACGTCCGCTTTCCATGCTAGCATGGGTTGGACGATTTTGACTGAGGGCTGGCTAACCAGATGGCTGCACCAGGCTCCAATCTTGATTTAGTAGAGTTTCTACAGCTGGATGCCCTTCCTAACGCCAACCACTCCGAGAGTGTAGTGGGTGCTTTTTACGTGCCACTGGCACAGGGGCCAGTCAGGCGATACTGGCAACGACCTCACTTGAATCTTTTTACACATGCCACCGGCACAGGTGCCAGTAAGGTGACGTTGGTAACGATCACGCTCGAATGGTGCCCTTTTACGTGCCACTGGCAACGATCACACTCGGGTGGTGCCCTTGGCACCCTACTAGCACAGGCGCAAGTGCCAGTAAGGCGACATGTTTCACTAAAATGTGAATGAATAAAATGGATGCGATTTACATGTTTGGGCATTTTTAGGTCAACATTGGGCAGAAAATTGCTGAGGGTTGGTGTGGTTAGGGTTCCAGTGAGGGCGAATGAATGGTGAGGGAGTCTAATGAAAAGAGTAAAGAACAATTTAAGTATTGATAGGAGATGAGGAAGAGAGAAGCAAGTTTTGTCTTTGTAAAAGGTTGGTTCATAATTATTGTGGACCTTTTTTTTTCAGCAAAAACGATAACAACACATAACAAAAACATCTTTAAATGATTATTCTGGAGCATATTCACTATCTACTTCAATTACTGCTTTCCATTTGCTAGACAGACGGTCAGACCGTCATTTAAAGATGTTTTTGTTAAATGTTGTTATTGTTTTTGTTGAATAAAATTTATCGATAAAAAGCCACAATAATTATGCACCAACCCAATAGTTCTGGGCCAACGAGGTGTTATTCTCTTCTTTGGATCTTCAACCTTTGCTAAAAATTGTTCAGATTTAATGTATTTGTGGTGCCATTGAGATATTGATAGTATTTAGATGACTGGGTTATTAGCTTCATACTTTCTGGGTCCTGAGGTGACATTTTAGGCCAATTTTGGCATGGGATCCCTGGTTACAATGGAGGCCCATAACAACCGAATCAGGACCCGGTGGGACTCTTGCTTCCCCTGCTGCTCTCCCCTCTTTAGCTTCTCTAGTCAGATCAGATTCGCAGTACTGTACTCCAGAGTACACAACCTCCCTTTTCCACAGTGAGCAATCCTAAGCAAGATGTTCCCAATTAGACTGGTCGAAGCTGCACTTTTTCCAAGGTTCCCCTGAATGTGTCTTTGTATTTCTTTGTTGGTCCACAGCATCACAAAGGGCCAACTGTTTGTTCACCAAAGAAGATTTACTCGGAGAGCTTGAAATCCATCTTGCACACAACATATCCATTCTACTGCAGCTGGAATTTGCTCAGGAAAGCATACATCATTATCGTTAATTGTCCGTTTTCCATGCTGGCTTGGGTTGGATGGTTTGATTAGGGTCTGGCAAGCCAGGAAGCCACACCAGGCTCCAATCTGATCTGACAGTGTTTCTACAGCTGGATTCCCTTCCTAACACCAACCACTCCGAGAGTGTAGTGGGTGCTTTTTATGTACCACCTGCACAGGAGTTGGGCTGGCATCAACCACGTTTGGATGGTGCTTTTTACATGTCACCAGCACTGGCAACGACCAACGCGTGAATGGTGATCATCATCTCACATGTTTGACATATTAGTTCTCCAGAGCACAGTTGCATTGAGAGTTTTATCATGGCTCCTGATGTTAGGAACTTTTTGTAAGCATGTTAAGTGGAAGTGGTAAAGCTTTTTGGTATGTCTTTAATAAACTGAATCTCTCTACCACTTGGAGAGGATGACCCCCATCAAATCTGTACCTGATCTGGATGCCAGATGTTTCATGGGAGAATGCATCATGAAGCGTTGTCCTAAACATTGAGGTGAAGACTGTGGGTGCTCGACAGCATTGTTTACAGTGAAACATGCCAAGAATTCTCCATTATTCAAGACATAATCTTGGTATCACGAAATCGATGCATCATCTTTATGAACTTGTCTGGGAAACCAAATTTCTTCATTATTGTATCCAAGGCTCAGGTGAACAACAAATTGTTGGGTTATGTTTTGTTACTCACAAAAAGATTGAAATTTCTATCTTAGACATAATATTGCTCATTGTTTAACTTCATTAATATTGCTGAAAATAGTTGCTATTTCACATGAATGGCTACTAACAAGAATTGTTTCCAGTGGTAGATTATTTTTCACACCCATTTCTCAATAGTTGCAGCTTTGCTTACCTACCGCATGGTTTCAGGTTCAGTTCTGCTGTGTGGCACCTTGGGCAAGTGTCTTCTTCTATAGCCTTAGGCCATAAGCCTTACAAATGGAATTAGTGGCCAGAGAGTAAAAGAAGCATTTGTGTGTATGTGTGGGGGGGGGGTTGTGTGTGTGTATATATACATGTGTGTATGTTTGCAAGTCTGTGTGTGTGTGTGTGTGTGCACATATGTATACATGTGTGTGTGTGTGTGCTTGTCTTGACACCATGCAATGACTGTAAATGAGAATCACTGTCATACAAGCGGTGTCCTCTGTTTCCAATCTCCCATGGAATTACATGTGGTCTTAGAGGAAATATTAGCTTGTTCGGAAAAAGGTGAGGGTAACTGGCAGGAAGAGCGCCCTGCCATAGAAAATCTGTCTCACTGTATTCTCTCCAACCCAGGCAATCAGGGAAATGTAGATGTTAATTGATGATGATGACGACGACGACGACAATAATGATGATGACAATTTGATTTTTGCATAAAACCAGTTATAATGAACTCTTTTTCTTTTTGATAAATAATGGAAATTAAGAATTTGCTGTTAAATTATTACTGGTTTTTTAAAAAAAAATTTAAACCTTTTTTTTTTTTGTTTTTTTTTAAGCAATTTTGGCAGCTGTTCTTCCTGAAAAGGTTCCATTTATGGCTGATGAGAGCATGATTTATGCTCTGCCAAACAGACCCAAGATGTATACAATTCCTTACTTTACGGATTATATGAATGCTGTTAGCAATATCAGGAAAATGTTTGCAAAATCTGGTAAATATATTTTTATTTATTTTTGTTTTTGGTTTCTAAGACAACTATTTACTTTTGGCAGTCATTATCATTATTATTATTATTATTATTATTATTATTATTTATCCATAAATAAAATTATTAAATAATTTCTTTTTGGCCAAATTGTTTTGTACCAAATAATAATGTAGAATAACACCATTTTCGAGCGTGGCTGTTGTGCCAGTGGCACGTAAAAGCACTCATTACACTCTCGGAGTGGTTGGCGTTAGGAAGGGCATCCAGCTGTAGAAACTTTGCCAGATCAGACTGGAGCCTGGTGCAGCCTTCTGGCTCACAAGTCGTCAGTAAAACTGTCCAACCCATGCCAGCATAGAAAGCAGACATTAAACGATGATCATCATCATCGTTTAGCGTCCGCTTTCCATGCTAGCATGGGTTGGACGGGTCAACTGGGGTCTGTGAAGCTGGAAGGCTTCGTCAGGCCCAGTCAGATCTGGCAGTGTTTCTACAGCTGGATGCCCTTCCTAACGCCAACCACTCCGCGAGTGTAGTGGGTGTTTTTTACGTGCCACCTGCACAGGTGCCAGACAGAGCTGGCGAACGGCCACGAACGGATGGTGCTTTTACGTGTCACCGGCACGGGGCCAGGCGATGCTGGCAACGGACACGAACGGATGGTGCTTTTACGTGCCACCGACACGGGGCCAGACAGAGCTGGCAACCGGCCACGAACGGACGGTGCTTTTACGTGTCACCGGCACGGGGGCCAGCCGAGGCTGGCAACGGACGCGAACGGATGGTGCTTTTACGTGCCACCGACACGGTTGCCAGATTGTTATTATTATTATTTCATACAGTAGCAAGCTGGTAGGATTGTTAGCATGATTGGGAAAATGCTTAGCGGCAGTTTGTCAGTCTTTACATTCTGAGTTCAGATTCCGCCATGGTCACCTTTGCCTTTCACCTTTTTGCAATCAAGAAAATAACTACCAGCTGGGCACTAGAGCTCAAACAATTGACTTACCCCAGCCCCCCAAATTGCTGACCTTGTGAATGTGTATGTGTGTGCTTGTCTGTTCATATAACCTATGTACTCATCCGTCTCTATGTTGATCTGTTTACTTTCTTATCCATATGCTTTCATACATGTGCATATACACATATATACATCTTTCTACATAACAACCCACTAACTATTCTACTCTACCTGTGTAAACTGTGAGTATGGGGCTATGATATCTGCTATGTGTATTGTTTACTCTTTCATAATTATATATTTTGCTGTTGTTTGTGTCCTTTATTTCAGATTCCAAAACCATCCAAACGAAATGGTCGGCTCACCAAGTGGAACTGGCATTATGGGCTTCTTCAGTGGCCCTATCTCTTCATTTTCAGTTTGATGTGTCTGTAAGCAATGAAAATAGTCACAATGCCAACAGAGAAGATGGTTCTCCTGAAAAGAAGAAAAAAAAATGTTAAATTTGTAAATAATTTTCTCTCATGTTATGTTTTAAAGAGAGATATTTCTGCTGTTTTTGAGAGAATTAAAATATAATATTCTGTTGTGTCTGGGGAGAGTCATTTTCTTTTTGTGCCTTATTATGTAACACTCACTGGTAAAATTTCCACTTTTTTCTTATTTTTATTGTCTCCAGACACAACAGAATATGCTTCAACACACGAACTCATATAAAGAATCTTGCAAACCAAATCCAAAAACGAAATAAAATATAATAATAATAAATTCTAACTGAGCCCCACCTGCAAGGTCATGCACTGTTTATCTTGATATGAGATCACCATGTCGCACACATACGGTTGTGATGCATGTGCCTGGTGTACCCTTATCAGACGGGTATACTGGGCTTCGTTTATTTTACCCCAGTGTCACTTTGATGGCATGCACTGCTCTCTCTCATTCAATAATAATAATAATATTAATAATAATATATATGCAGAAAAATACAGAGATTATGATTCTGAAAAAAATTTCCAAAACATTTTGTAAAATTTTTTTTAAGAATTTCTTTTTTTCTAATTATGATTTGGACAAAAATTTCAAAACATTTCTGTAGTTACGGTTAGGGTTAGTGAAAAAAGTCAAAATTGAAGAATAGGGGTGGGGATTTAACATCATTGATTGGTTGAAATTACCGAAATACGAAAACTTTAAGGTAAAATATCTTCGTAAATATAAGTTTTTCTCAAAAATGCTAAGAATAAAACATGTTTTATATGACACATTCTACCAATGTCTGAAGTTTGAAAGTGTTTAGTTACAAACAATTATTTTTTAAAGCTGTAGGTCAATACGGTAAAAATCCCCATTTCTGATACTTTGGGTAAAACAAACATCTGTAGAGTTTTAGTATTATTAAGATATATATATATATATTAAATTAGAGATAAAACCACTATTAGGCAAATCAAACAGTGAAAAACATAAGCCAATACATAAAATTAATTCAAAAATATAAAAGTTAAAATTTTAAAAATTATTTAAATAATTTAAACTTATAAATTTTAAATATATATATACAAATATCTATGTGTATGTATGTAAGTATATTTTTATTTTTATATATTATTTTATTTATTAGTTTATTAATTTTTTATTTATTTATTTATTTTATATAAATATCAAAAATATTAAAAGTTTAATAAAAGATAAAAAGATATATATATAACGGTTTTAATTGATTTATAATCAATATTATGATTTGTGGATTTGTACCAATTGTAACGGGAGAACTTGATTAGTACACAATATTATGAATTATTGGAGACAGCAGTTGTATTTTGTAGGATGTGAAAGAGTGTGCAATGCATGAGGTTTTAAGGAAATATTTATTTACTGTTACGTTACAATACCATGCCTCGACGGGCAGGTTATGATAAATCCAAAAGCATATGAAGTAAGGTTTGTTTTTGTATCCTCTTCAATGTTTAGTAGTAGTTGATGAGACAGATAGAATGATGTTGTAAGAGGACAGAATTAGAGCTAGAGAGAAGTGTTGGGTGTTGTCTCACAGTAAACTTCATTTCTCCTTCTGACCAAGGTTGGTCAGCCAGACCTCGTTGAGTCGTCACGACTGTGAAAAACTGGTTTTTGCTTGGGATGTGCTTGCTTATAAAGATCCAGAAGGATAGATATATCATTGAGAACAATAGATTTAGTTGATGGTCTTGTTATCTCTACTCTAGCTTTTGGTGAAGTAGAAGAGGTTAGAAAAGGTCAAGTGGTGAAAACATTTCAGCCTAGCTAATGGCATCAGAGAAATGTAAAACTGCTGTCAGAGAAAAACCATTGTTCCACCGTGGGAAAAGTTCTGTAGCAGTGTTGATTTAAATTTGGCTATGGTGGATCTACTTCATGCATGCAAGATCCACTACATACACACACACACATATATATATACTACACACACGTGTGTGTGTATGTAGGAGTGGCTGTGTGGTAAGTAGCTTGCTTACGAACCACATAGTTCCAGGTTCAGTCCCACTGTGTGGCACCTTGGGCAAGTGTCTTCTACTATAGCCTCGGGCCGACGACCAAAGCCTTGTGAGTAGATTTGGTAGACGGAAACTGAAAGAAGCCCATCGTATATATGTGTGTTTGTCCCCTCCCCAAATTCGCTTCTGAACCGATGTTGGTGTGTTTACGTCCCCGTAACTTAGCTGTTCGGCAAAAGAGACCGATAGAATAAGTACTAGGCTTACAAAGAATAAGTCCTGGGGTCGATTTGTTCGACTAAAAGCGTTGCTCCAGCATGGCCACAGTCAAATGACAAACAAGTAAAAAGAGAAAGAGCATATTTATATAGATAGACAGATATAGTTATATATATATATATATTCTTTCTCTTTATATATATATATATATATATATATATATATATATATATACTTTCACTACAATGGGAGGTTGTTGCTGCTGAGAGACAAATACAGCTAGAGAGAGTGTGTGTGTGTGAAATATAGAGAGATGTCGCTCTATTAATTAGCAAGCTTTGGCTGAAAGCAGGAAAAGAGATACAAGATAGTGTACTTGTATCTATAAAAAAAAGTCTAGCGACGTGAATCGTGGCCATTCTAATCAGAGGGAACTTCAGCTGCGAAGGGGTGTCCAATAAATACGGTAAATTATTAATAATAATGTAACCCTAAAAAGTGTGGGAAAGTATATATTGCCACAAAATAGCCATAAAAAATCGCGGACGATATTTACGATTCCACGAATATGCGGCGGTTTCCGCGAATAAGCTGGGGGTACGCTGTAATCGTAAACTACTTCATCTGTAGCGTATTTGTAGAAAATTTCTTAAAATATCCATTTTTCTAAACTTATGAGGAAACGTATTTGTGTAGGTAATACCGTGTCTGTACCCACAGGTTTGTGGGTAGGGGAAACACGCCTCACTAGTGGCCACCACTAGGGAAAACCAGATTAGTTTCACCGAGGCCATTGTCAAAAATGAAAGTGAAATCTTCCCTAACCTACTTTCACCGTGTATTTCCTATTAAAACCTATTTCTTTCTCTCTTTATCAGCCACTTCCTTTATATATATATATATATATATATATATATATATATATATTTCACTTTCGTCTGTTGTAAATAATGATAAACTTTTATCACAAAGTTGTAACAATCAAACTAAGTAAATTGTGTTAAGAGGGCAGAGGGGGAAGTGTTTCTTTTTCTTTCTGGGAAAAACACTGATGTCATACAAAGTTGTTGTTAAACCAATCGACAGCTTAAAAACGATCAAATAAAGTTTCAAGTTTCACTTTTGCTCAGAGTTGTGACGAGGTAAGTCTTCGTTTTACATCTTCCTAATTTAATTTCTTTAATCCCGTCTCTCCATTGCTTTACAAAAACTTTACAAAATCGATTTCAATACTTTTCCTTACATCTCATAACCGCACAGCTTCGCCTCATCACTTTCTTTTCTTATAACTTTCAGAAAAATTGATTTTTTTTCTTTTCTCTCTCTCTCTTTTTTTTTTCTACAAATACCTTTCAGGTGATGTACATTACGATTAACAATTAAACTTTTAGAAAAATAGTTATTTTGTTTTCGAAATTTGATCTAAACACCTTTCGGAGTTTACGAGTCTTTTGTTATTTAATATGAAAAGCTAAACGAGTCGTCTCCTACACAGGTTACACGTCTACAAAAACGAAACTGGAAGTCTCCCCCACAACAATTGTCTTATGTGTCCTGCATTCACCAATTTTGTTTTTCATTTTCAATAACAAAATTAAGCGGCGATCTGGCAGAATCGTTAGCGCGCCGGGCGAAATGCGTAGCCGTATTTCGTCTGCTGTTACGTCTGAGTTCAAATTCCGCCGATGTCGACTGCTTTTCATCCTTTCGCGGTCGATAAATTAAATACCAGTTACGCACTGGGGTCGATATAATCGACTTAATCCGTTTGTCTGTCCTTGTTTGTCCCCTCTGTGTTTAGCCCCTTGTGGGTTGTAAAGAAATAGTTCTGCCGTTACGTTCTAAGTTCAATTTCCACCGAGGTCGACTTTGCCTTTCATCCTTCCGGAAGTACCAGTATTTCGGGCCCGGGCCTTGTGCCTGGAGTAGAAAAGCAGGCCATCCTTTCCTTCGTTTTTTAAGTAAGACAAATGTCACTTAAATAACAAAAATTATCGTTAAGACATTCTGAAAAGGTATCTGTGGAAAGTTCCATTAAAAATTCTCAAGTTATGAGGAAACAAAACCGAGTCGCGAGAATTTTCAGAAACTCCTCTCTCCACCCTCGACATAAATTCTGATAGAATTGGAATCTTCACCATCTGAAACGAATTTGTAGAAATTTTCATTGAAAAATATTCATTTTCCTGGAAGTTATGAGGAAACAAAGTCGAGTGGAGGCATGCCTGAATCGAGCCAACACTTTTTTTTTCTTTTTCGTAAAGCCTGCTACTTATTCTATCTGTATAGTGGCCACCACTAGGGAAAACCAGATTAGTTTCACCGAGGCCATTGTCAAAAATGAAAGTGAAATCTTCCCTAACCTACTTTCACCGTGTATTTCCTATTAAAACCTATTTCTTTCTCTCTTTATCAGCCACTTCCTTTATATATATCTCTCTCTATATAAACGGCAGTTTGTCTGTGCGTTTTCTG
>NC_042997.1:211645341-211655341 GCF_006345805.1 Octopus sinensis | reverse complement strand
TAAGGCACAAAGAATGGCTTGTTGAGAATTTGCTGAGCCTTGTTGATTGGCCAGTTGTAACCCAAAAGTTGCACATTAATCTGTTAAAAAACAAAACGAAAAAAGCAGCAGATTTTGTTTTCTTGCTTTCCACATTTGAGCAGGAGTCACGGTGACTGGCATTGTGACAGGAGTACCACAACCCCAACGAAGTAATTGACCAATCACAATTGCCGTATTATGTGGTTCAAAACCAAGGTGTTGTTTGCAGATAACAGACCCTGGGAAAAGACTGTCCAACTACTGCTGCACATCTTTCTCTGAACCTACTGCACACATATGCAGACTTCGCTTGCTGATGGTAGACACACTGCAGACTCACTTGCATTTTATGTGATATTATGCAGAGCCCCTTGTTTGCACCTTCCATGACAATAACTCCTACCAGCTTAAAAACTGGACAGTGTTTTTGCTTGCTGTCAACCATTGTCAACTGGTAAACATTTTGATTTTATAAACACAGGCATCTGTGCATTCATTTTCTATCACACGTTTGGCTAACACGTTATTCAGCTGACTTTGTTAAATGTGAAAATATCTTTTGTACATTCTCCCAAACACATGTAAACCTTATTACCTTGCACAATGTTGACAATTAACCTTTTAGCATTTAGACTGGCCAAATCTGGCCCTAGCATATAACTTGTTTTATATTTAAACTGGAAAGATCCAGCCTTTGTAACACTTACCCTACAATGTCATGCTAAAAAGATAATCACGTTATCACAATGTTTAAGCTATGAGATAATGGCATCGATTCAAAACAATGTGAATAGACAAGCATTGCATTTGGCTGAGGAATCTGAATGGTAAAGGGGGGAGATGGATTCCTGTCTGAGTCTTGCCCAGTTGTTCTGATCTCTCTCTTAACTGTAATTATATGGGAGAGAGAGAGAATTTACTTTGACAACAAATGATGTATTTAATACCTTAACAATGTTTTTCCTAATTATTTTCTTTTCATTTGCAGAGCAAAAATACATGTTGAAATCATGGAAAAGAGAGGTATTTATTTATTTTTTAATCACATTTATATAAAATTTTCTTTTTTGGATTTAAAGTTTCAAAAATAAAATTTGTGAAAACTTACTGAAAAAGCAATAAAACCATTACCCATCATCATCATCATCATCATTTTTGCATCCCCTTTTCCTTTGCTTGCATAGATCTGATGGAATCCATTGAAGCAGCATTTTCAATGGCTGGGTGCCTCACCTGTCACCAACCTTCACCTGTCACCAACCTTCACCTGTTTCCAAGCAAGATAATATTCCTCTAATAACAAACGTGTTTCTGTAGAAGATTGGAAACAAAGGACACTGCTTGTTTCTCTGTGTCTGTCATTGACCACCACCGGGGAATGCCAAGAAAATTATGAACACACACAAACACATGTACTCTTTTACTCTTTTACTTGTTTCAGTCATTTGACTGCGGCCATTGTGGAGCACCGCCTTTAGTCAAGCAACTCGACCCCGGGACTTATTCTTTCTGTAAGCCCAGTACTTATTCTATCGGTCTCATTTGCCGAACCGCTAAGTGACGGGGACGTAAACACACCAGCATCGGTTGTCAAGCAATGCTAGGGGGACAAACACAGACACACAAACACACATATATATATACATATATACGACAGGCTTCTTTCAGTTTCCATCTACCAAATCCACTCACAAGGCATTGGTCAGCCTGAGGCTATGTTTGCTTTCTTCATTGCAGAGATGATGATGATGGTGATGGGTAAGCGTTCAGAACAGAGTTGTGCCTATAGAAGAAAGAATTGTTTGGAAAATGTGTATTTCGGTGAAGTTTGTCATACTAAATGGCATTTGTGTGGCTGTTTTATTGGAAAACATCTTTTTAAAGATTTTAAAGCTGAGAGGTGTGACTTTCAGATTTGATGGACATATGTTAGAACTCTGGTTTCTGTGAGTGAAATTAGCATTGTTCAATCAGGAATGCCATAACTTCTTTGCAGATATTCTCAAGACAAAACGATTTTGGCAAGTGTATTGGTCTATTTTAAAAATAACTGGGTGAACTTTTGAAAAACTTTGGCTGTTACTTCTAGCATATCTGGACTGTTTGAAGGCTACATGTATTTCAGGTTACATCAGGCATGTAAAGTGGATGTTTATGATGTGGATAGCACAGTATGTTACATGGATGGTGAGTAACTTGTATTTGTTTAGCATTAAATTTTGGTTTTATTTTGCAGGAATATCTGCCTCGAATAAGGGAGGAGATGATGAGGGCAGAACGATATTGGTGTCAGGAGTCCCAACTGATTTCCGTTTGGAAGCCATTCAGTCTTATTTTGAGAACAAGAGTAGATCAAATGGAGGACCTATTAAAGGAATCCCAGAACGGATCCAATATTCTGGGGAAGTTACTATCACTTTTGAATTGGAAAAAGGTTAGAAGAAATATTCTTTATTTCATGAAATCATTTACAGACATCGTCAAAAAGTCTGTTGTCCATGCTTGCATAGGTTGGACAATTTGTATGTAGTTACTGTGAAGACATTAGATTAATATAAGCAATGTCAACCATCACCACTGTCATCATCATCAATTTTCCATAATGGAATATGTTGAATACTTTGACAGGATCTGGTGAGCAGCATTGACCTCTAGGGTCAGCTTTGGCATGGTTTCTATTGCTCGGTGCCCTTCCTAATGCCAACCACTTTACAGAGTGGACCGGGGGAAATTTTTCTGCCATCATTATGAGTGAGGTTGCCAAGTAATGTCCAAGACAGAAAAAGAAAAAAGAAAAAACTCCTACTAAATGGAGTGAGGAACTGAAAGGGTTATGTAGGGATTATGGTAGGTGTTGAAAGGCTAAAGTACGATCAAGGAGGTACAATAGAGAAAATATAGAGCACTGTTCTGTTTCCAGTTGCCACGCCATTCTGTGTCCACTCATTAAAACTTTTTAATCATCAACAATTTGACTGTCACGGTTAAGCTTTTACAATGAAGAGGTCTCAACAATGAAACAAGTCTCTCTATTGCTAAATTCATTCCTTCACCATATGCTGAAGGAATATCAAATTCATTCCTTCACCATATGGCATATTTTTTTTTTTTTTGTAAATTTAAATTTCAGGGTTATGTCCATCTCCATTCTTAACAAGAGTCTGTCATGAAGATAATGAGTCTCTCTCTGTTCATTAAGTGACTAATTTTAATTGAAATTTTGCAGTGCACTTCATTAAGTGTTTTGACATATTCTGATAGTTCCAAAATTATTCAAATATTCTCCTCTTTATTTGGAAAATAGGTTTACATATTGATCTGCTCAGGATAAAGCTTTTTATTGGCAATTTTCTCTGTGAATGACTACCGTTTCCTCTAAGTCTTGTTTGTGCGTATACACGTATGTGTGTATATGTTTATCTGATCACATGCACGCGCACACACACAAATCCTGTGATGTCCACAGTTTCTCTCTTCCAAATATCAGTCGCAAGGCTCTGGTCATCTTGAGGCTGCGGTAGAAGATACTTGCTCAAGGTGCTGTTGGACAGTGGGATTGAACTAGAACCAATTAATTGTACAGGGAACCTCATAATCTTCTCGGCTATAGAGCAAACAAAGGGGCCTCTAAGTGATGACTTGATCTGCTAGAAAAGGCAATTAAATCTTCTTCATGCACCACCTAACATCTTAAAGAAGGAAGGACACTTGAGGATGTTTATGGTCAGAATGTCTCTGACCTGGTTCTACACTTCAACACCAATACAACCATGCCCTCCACTCATAAATAATGACTTTATATTCTCAATGACATTTTGAAATTTCTTCTGCTATTTTGATTTTCAGATGCAGAAAATGTTGTCCAAAGGAAGGTCCATAACATAAGCAAATTTGACTTTCGTGTGAATTGGTATAAAAATCTAGTCTGGCAAGAAGATGCAATGATTGTGTCAAATGGCCCCAAAGACATGTCTGAAAAAATGTTAATTGATTATTTGGAAAAAACAAGAAAATTAGATATTGTATATGTTTCCCCTGGAAGAAAACCTGGAACTTTTCTTGTGTACTGCCAAAAGGAAATTGGTAAGTTTCTTCAAGTTTGATTTGTTCCGAAAAAGATTTCTTGAATTTGGTATTTTTAATAGGATTGGTAATTCCCATCTCTACCTTAAAATACACACTTTTAAGGATCTGAAGACCTTTACACAGTTGCTCAGGCTGATAGAAATAGCAGGAAAGTATCCCTCCCATTACACCCTGCCTTCTTCAAAACAGAAGCTACCATTCTAGATACTGGAATGGTCGTGGTTGGATTGTCTTTCATCATAAATCTGCTCAATCAAATTTTGTTTCTTATATTTTACACTTTACTTATCCCTAAATACATTTAAGGATCAGTAAACATTAACTAAAGGACCCATGATCATCATCACCATCATAATGATCATCATCACTGTTTTAACGTCCGCTTTTCCCTGCTTGCATGGGTTGGACAAAATTTGATGATGAGTTGGATTTTCTGCAGCTGGATGCCCTTCATGTTGCCAACCCTCACCTATTTCCAAGTAAGGTAATGTTTCCCAGTGACCAGACATATTTTAAGGAAGATTGGAAATGAAGGACACTGCTTGTATAACAGGGACACTCGTTTACAACAAGCAAGGAGACAGTAACATACAGACGGACAGACAGACAGATGGCTTCTTTTAGTCTTCATCTACCAAATCCACTCATAAGGCTTTGGTCAACCCAAGGCTATATTAGAATACATTTGTTCCAAGTGCTACACAGTGGGACTGAACCCAGAACCATATGGCTGGGAAGCAACCATCTTACCACACAGCCACACCTGTGCCTATATGGAGTTGTTAAATAATTGGAACTGCATTTTAATGCTAAAATCTCCATATTTGAAGAATTCTCAAAATCATTTAAAAGTAAAATGTGTTAAAATGTCAGTAAATTGACTTCAATTTGATTCTTTTACCAAAATGTATTTCCATTCATTGTATTTATTGCAGATTTTGAGTACGTTCAGAGGATGTGCCAAAAAAACCCCTTGAATGGAAATCAACTGAAAGTGGTTAGAATTGAGGAAATAAACAGTGTTCGAGTGAAAAACGTTTCTTCAAATGTCAGCTCTGAGATTCTTAAAAGCTATTTTGGAGACAGAGAAAGAAGTTCTGGTGGAGATATTTCTTCAGTTCAACAACAAACCTCTGATACTTACATTGTAAGTTTTAAAGAGGCATATGGTAAGTAATTTTATTTTCCCTCTCTTTATTTAGTCTACCTATCATCACCGCCATCATCATCAGCAGTAGTCATTGTTCTTTTTATTCTTCTCCGCCTCACCCCCACCTTTTTCACAACAGCCACTGCCATACTGGAAAGGCAGGGAAATCTGGAACTTCATAAGTTGTAAGACTGTTTTCAGTCTTTTCAATCTGCCAAGGTGACCATTCATTTTAATTGTTACAGTCTTGTTGTTCACATTGCCTGGAATGCACTGCCACTATTTCCTGTTTAGAGGCACCCCCTGTTTTGCAGTGCAGGGGGTACCAGTATTTTTTAACTGTTTGGAAAATCAAATATTTCACTGTTTTCCAAATATTTTGAAACCTGGCAGAAAAAGAATTGATTATAATGTAAGTCGAATGGAGAGAGAGAAACTTTGTCCGAAAAGAAGGGGGATACTGCTGAAGCATAGACTACAGCAATTGATGTAGTGACGTCACACCAGCCAAAACGAACATCACAGGTAATGCATTTACCTGTCAGCAGCTTCGAAATGTTTGACTGATCAACAATCCAAGAAGACATTCAACAGTTTCAGTAACAACAACAACAACAAGACTGATAACAAGTGTAAAGAAAGGGAAAAACAAAATAAAATTTCAAAACAAATGCAAACACCACCACCACCTCCATTTCCACCGTCACTGCCTCCACTAAAGTAGCTACAGCCACAACAAGAGATGCTGAAAAGGGGATTTCTTTTGTGAGTGCTTCAAGAAATCTGGAAGAGTTCTGCATAAAGAAAATTTCAAAATGGCGCCTGAAAGAAATGGAAGAAGAGAAGCCCTGAACCCTCCACTCGAGGTGATTGAAAACATTTGGATATGTATAGTTACTTACCATTGCATCGGAGTGAAATCATGCCAGGTAGAAAATGCTATGGAAGCCCAAATTCAAGAATATCTTGGGCATTTGTGGGAGTACAAGATCCACATCACTCAAAGAAAGAAGTTTGAAGTGCAATTTGGCACTGGAGAAGAAGCCAGGTTTCATTTTGTGACCACATTGAGGAATGAAAAACTCTTCTTAATCCCCAGCTGTTGCAGCCAGTGCCTCGCTTTTAACAAGGTGAGAAATGTGCTGACAGAAATATCCATCACCTGGTTTGTAGGTTCCGTTTTGGCAGGAAGAGAGGACTATTAAGAAGGTAAAGGATCCCAGTACTCAACTGGTACTTATTTTATAGGCCCCGAAAGGATGACAGGTAATGTCAGCCTTAGCAGAATTTGAAGTCAAGAGTGTAAAGATGGATGAAATGCTGCTAATCATTTGCCCAGTATTTTGGAGTTTCTGACAGCTCAACACCCTATCGTAGTAATAATAATAATAATAATAATAATACTTGCCCAAAACCATTACAGGTTGTGGCGACATGACCAGGTATTGGAAGTGCTACATTGGAAACTGTGCAAAAAAGTGGAGGCTAGAGAGAGAGACAAGATGTGGTATGAGCACAAACCAAAAAGAGTGGTGGTGTCAGAGACTAGCAAAATCCGCTGGAATTTCCCAATCCAAACAGATCAGGTGTCAGAGCATAATGGACCAGACCCAATGGTGGTCAACAGGATGCACCCCATGTGCTATACAGTTGACAGTGCATGCCCCTTTGACCCATGAATAGTCAACCAGGAAGACAAAAAATAGATACATAGATAGAACCGTCTTAAGTACGAAATAGCCCGGCTATGGCAAATGAAGAAGGTGAAGATAGTGCCAATTATTGTTGGGTCCTTGGGGACAATACCAGAAGGCATCAAGAGGAATATAAAGGAAATTGGAATAGAGTGCCCAGCAGAATTGTTACAAAAGGTTTGCCTCCTTGGCATGGCCAGAATAATCAGGAAAGTATTAGACATCTGAAAAGAATGAATAGCATGGTACCATAGGCTGCAGGTAGTAAGCCTGCTATGCATGCAAGACTCCGGGAGCACCATCAAAACCTGTGGTAAAGAGAAAATAACAATAATAATAATGATAATAATCCTTCCTTTATTGGCCACCAGGGCTGACCACAAAGCAAAAGTGGACAATACAAAACAAGGGACGAGTGGGTCTTAGCACAAAAATATGTGGATACTTTAAAAACAAGAAGAAATAACAGCAAACATTCAATGAAATTCCCCAAAAGGGAGAGTTTCACCCAGGGCCAACCAAGGAACCCCACACATCCTGGTCATCCTGATTGCCAAGTGCACATTAGCAGGTGCCTCTCTCTTCAACTTCTCTGGCTTAAAGCGTATGTTCAGAGTTGGTCCATTCACATGGGTCATCTTCACCACATTCCCTCCCCTTTCACCAAAAATAGTGGGAGTGGGGCAGCACTGTAGTGACACTGTAATAAAGACATCTATTCATAAATGCAGGCAGGTTAGTTTGTTAGCACAACAAAATATTCCATTGGTGCAAAATGAGTGAGATCAATGAAATAAAGTTAGGGTCATCATTGGTCAGTTTAACATATAGACAAAAACCTCTTGAATTTTATCCCTTTTCGTTCCAAAAATTAAGATTCAAGATGCTTCTAGAAACCCCAAGACCATTCGGTAGAAGGATATAAAAGCCGAAAATGTTAAGGGATTTGGAATGATCTTTGAGATGCCACACGAATATTTGTCACTCGATCACTCGTTTTCATCCTTTATTCTCTAAGTGAGAAATATCTATTTTGATGTTTCGTAATGTCACTTAAGCATTTAACAAATGGCTTTATGTCATACTAAAATCCTTCCTTTCAATTAGTTAAGGATAACAATCTAGCTAGTGTAAATTAATTAATCTACACTCTCCTAGATTTAATACTAGACACATTTAAAGGCCAAATAATATAGAGTTTCTTTATTACCTGCCTACCTTTACTGTGTTATGTAAGTTATAAAATAAATATTTCTTTATTAGCAAAAAATGAATGATATTTTAAACGTATAAATATTTTGGAACTTGTCCTTTTAAATCTTCCGTAAGGAATATTGCATGTAAAAATCGTATTAGCCAAATATCAGTTTGACTGAACAATTCAACCCCTTATAGATATCCTCTTCTAAATTTAAGTATAACTAACAAAGTAACCTTAGATACAATACTTTAATTAAATAGCCTTCTGGAAACAATTTGTATATATTTATCTATGCTAAACGTAAAAAAAAGGCATTTAAACATGTAGCCCCATAAAAGTAACACATCATAACATTCTAATTAAAAAAATTGGTGACCCTGACATGACTGAGGTGGCTGCTTGCGTCTGAATGCTATAATTTTCTTTTGGCCACTAGGATTGAACACAAAACAAAAATGGACAATACAAAATAAGGGACAAGTGGGTCTTAGCACAAAAATGTATGGATACTCAAAAAACAAGAAATAACAGCAAAAAATCAATCAAATTCCCCAGAGGGGAGTTTCACCCAGGGCCAGCCAAAGAACCTCACACATCTTGGTCATCCATCCTGACAGCCAAGCGCATGTTAGCAGGTGCCTCTCTCTTCAATTCCATGTTCAGAGTTGGTCGATTTACATGGGTCATCTTTGCCACATTCACTCCCCTTTCAACATAAATAATGGGGAGCAGCCACTTCCCGCTCCACCCTCAATCTCCTTTTCAAGTCAAAGGCCCCACCCATGCCAGGTTCCTTACCCAGCCTCTCTATGATGCAGCATTTGAGGTGGAGGTTGTCATGAATAGGTTGTCTGTTTGGCATAGCACATACCAGGATGTCAGCAATCCATTCATATCGATGACCATCACTAACCTCATGCCTAACACTTTGGCTTTTAAATCTCATAATCTGCTTTCGGTCGAGCTAGAATCCTAAAATTGTCGACTTGGGCCACCTTGTTCAGGTTCTTTCTCAGCAGTATCACTGTACCACATAGCTCACAGCGTTGAGAATTCTCTTGTTCTGCTGCCATTTGTGGTAGACAACTGCCAAGAAGAAGTCTGACAAATGGTAAACCATCCACTCCCAAAGACTTTTCCCTTGTGCAGCTTATCATCGCATCCCATGTGTCTTCAGCTGTTATTGGCATTTTGCAGAACTCTTCATCCCTGGGCGAAAGGAGTGACTTACTATGAAGGGAGGAAGTGAAATCCACCCCTGTCTCTGACTCACTGCATGCTTCACACAGTTCAGTAAAGTGCCACTGAAATTCCAAACACACCCGCCTGGTTTCTTGCAGCATGTGCCTGTCCTGTGTCGTCAAAGACTGAATTGTGGCCTTGTGGCCGCCTGGGCTCATCAAACTGATTTCATTCCCTTGTGTCTTAGTTCATGCACCCTTGCTATGAGAACACAACCTTCATGCTTGGCATTGAAGAATTGATCAAAAGCCAATCTTGCCACCAGCACGTCATCAGTCGCTATGCCTCTTCTAAGCACCTCTAACACTATTCTTTTACTAAACATTAATGCCACCTCTCAAATAGCCCATATCAGAGATTTCCACCATCAGCTGTAGACGATTACACCCAACAACCTCCGATGGACTAGCTTGCTAACTCTGTCTCTGAATGATTGAGGTGCTAGGATAGACACATTCGGCTTCCAGTATCTGAATATATACATATACGGACATGGCCAAGTAAATAGTTATGTCCACTGGACAATATGCCAACACTACAACATAACAACTGACAATAAATGGTATAAATATGTGCCAAACAAGGTACAAGACAATGGCCAGGCCA